>NC_135398.1:9972829-10057829 GCF_051989625.1 Stigmatopora argus
AATGTTTGGACATGTATCAGGATAAGTAGTAGTTTACATTATCAATACATGGACGTCCTGATTACAGATTCGATCGCAGGGCACAAAGAGACGGATAACCATACACACTCACACCCATACCTAGGGGCAGTTTAGACTGTCCAATCAGCCTACCATGCATGGTTCTGGAATGTGGGAGGAAACCGGAGTACCCGGAGGAAACTCACGCAGGCCCGGGAAGAACATGCAAACCCCACACAGGTGGAGGTGAGCTGGATTTGAACCCAGGACCCCAGAGCTGTGAGGCCGACGCGCTAACCACTCATGTTTACGGGTCGCCCATATGCAATGTTAACACTCAAATTAAGTAAAATAACAATTCAGCAAAATATTCATGATGCCTCTTGCTCTTCTTAACCCTGTGATAACAAGCCCCTGCCCAGATAAACTTCCATTGGTTGTGGAACGCCTGACTGCCCGGACGGTGCAAGCTTTATATTCTTCATCTCGGATACAAAATAATTGGTCTCGGACCAGAAATTTTTTTCCCAACATAGCTCCCCTACCACTAGCCTTCTTCTTGACCTCCAAATATTCATTTTCACTTTTAAGCTGACTTGGGCATGTGATCTTATTGACATCCTTGAATTGAAGACCTTGGGCATGTGCGTATACACACTGGCAATGTTAAAAATGATATCAGATCGATGCTAGAGATAACACCTGTCTTCGAATGATACCCAGGTACTGACAAACGAAGACCAACTTCATTGTTACATGATGCAATACGAATCCATGAAAAAGATACTTGTCTTCACAGGAAGCGATAAAATTCAACGCTCAGGAATCGACCAAAACGTGTTAATGTGGCCAATGTCAGTGTGGTGCGGACCAGGTGACACCTTCAGTGAGAAGTGAGCTGTTCATCAACATAAGCATGATAATGAGCATGCGTGGTAATTACTCCAACACGGTTCTTCGCTTCTCCAATCCACTCTAGCCATCTTCTTAATTCAGCACACCCAGCCTGAGAAACACAAACCCCTGCCCTGAGCACAAAGGAAGCCTGTGTGAGGTGTTTGCCCTCCACCTCCCAGCAACCCCCTCCGCCCAAAGCAGTGTGGCTGATGTGCTCCATTTGCCGGATGACGGGCCGAGTGGGACGAGGCAAAAGTTCACACACCTTGCTGACTTTCATGGCGGGGAGGGCGACTTGACCCTGCCAAGGCGCTCCTTGGGGGTTGCTCGCCTCCCGTGTGCTGGCCTGCCTGCTTGCATTTGAATGGTGCTCTTACTGACACCTCTCTTGTCCTTATGCCACCACTGCTTGGAGAATGCAATGCATTCCAAGGGAGGCTGGCAACTAATGGAGTGTATCCTGCCCATAGCTAGCTGACATAGGCTCAAGCACCCGCCCGACCGTCGTGAAGCAGTATGGAAGATGAATGAATTAATCAAATGTGGAGAACTGATATAATAAAAAAAGGATTTACCTAAACCTAAAAAAGTATTTACATTATTAACCACCTTTTAATCAATTGCATGTTCTCCCCGGGCCTGCATGGGTTTCCTACGGGTACTCCAGTTTCCTCCCACATTCCAAAAATAGTTTATTATTAACGACAAACGGCATACAATGATCCCTCTCTACTTCGCGCCTCATGTATTGCAGTTTCACTGCATCCCGGGATTTTAAAGAATATTCCTCCAAAAATAAAATTAAAAAGATGTGTTTTTTAATATTGAGGTGCAAGAGAGAATGTTTTCACAGCAAGACAAACCTGACACATGCCTATTGCACGTAGCCAATTCTCATACAAGGCAGTGTGATTGGTTCCTGGCATAAGAACAACAATGAACACCTAGTATGCAGCCCATTACGTTTGACTGACAAATCAGCCAATAAGTGTGGCTTTACAGGCGAGACACATAGGAGGCGACATCGGTCTCTTTCAATTCATTACCTAAGGAACTCGAGCAACTAGGTGAAAAAATGGCTTCAGACGTGTCACAAAACATGGTGGAATGTTTGTGCATTGTCGAGGGTCATCCACGAAATGAGCCCAAATAAAAATCAAGGTATCATTTTTTGATGCACAGATTTAAAGGGCTTTCCCTGCCCAATTTTCCATACTTCGGTGTGTAAAAAATGCGCTTTTGACTTTGTAATCAGTGCACGCTCAGCTGCATCTGGGTGGAAGGTTGTGACAAGCTAAACAAACGGCAGAGCCACTGTGCTTCCTCTTTTCCCACAATTCAGCTGTCTCAGTGAAAATGATCCGCTGGTGACTGAGCACAATTTGCCCCCCTACACACAACACACACACACGCCACATCCACGCGCACACAAACTCCCTCTCTCTTGCGCCACCACCCTCCCCGAGCACACAGACACCCACCCCCTGACCCTGCACATGTGCACCTCCCTCACATTATTGCCCCCTCTCCACCATTCGTGAACACACTTCACTCCTGCCCAGAGGAATTCATTTTCTAATTTTCCTTGACTGAGCAAACAATACACATGCCTTAACATTGTTGACATCTCTAATGCCTTAAAATGCAGTAGTAATGGAGCTTTGATTGCCCGTAAGTGGATACAAGATTACAAACACGCTGTCCTCCCAATGGGCATTCCCAAAATCAGAGATGAGGAATTCTATCAGAAACTTCAAACAATTGACTCACAATTCACACAGCATTTCAGGACAATATTTATATTTGGAGATGTAGGTGACTCACTGCTGCATTCCTAAACGCTAACCAAGCAGTGACACATTAAACCCTTGTTATGACACACATTTAACCCCTCTTTTTTATTAAAAGACTCTCACTTCTCCAATGAAAGTCCTTATTTTCCCAATCCGAATGTTACAGTACCAACACTGACCTGTGAAAGGCAGCATGGTGCCTTTAGGTAATCAGATTTCCCCTAAAGAAACAAGAAAGTAACAAAATCCAAATCAGAAATTAAGTGTCCTCAGAGAAGAAATGTTAGAAACTTAAAATCCAAGACATGTATGAGGCCAGGAAAACAGGTGTGCTGTAGATAAGACAGTGGAATAAAAGGTGGGAGAGCATCAAGGTCAGTTCTAAGCCCCTTTCTTTTTCCATTAGTGATGATAGGTTCATGGATGAGGTTAGAATGAACCATAATGTTTGGGCTGATCTGATACAGTATCTGGTCCCGGAACAAGATTAATTCATGGATCGTCTCAACCCAAACTGTGAAAATTTCTGATCAATGAGTTAAATGGTCCGATCTCCTCGTCTAAGGTGCATGAATCTGTTCCGACTCCGAAATGAATTTTGATGAGCAACTTCCACATTTTTATTCAATTTTGTCAATAATTGTGTTTGATTTTGTTATTTTATTTTATTTTTTCCAAACATGTATTAGAACATTTTGTTCAAGCCATGCCACACTGTGGCTTTTTTTTGCCAATGGTCCTTTGGGTTTCCCCTGAGTGGGCATTGCTCCAGAGAGCAATCAAGTGCCTCATTCAGTGTCACTCCCAGCCTGTGGCGTTACCACACTGTAATGTCAGCAAACTATGAAACCCTACTTTGGACACACCACTGTTAATTTAGCATCATCAAACATGTCATAGCCAGATGCAAAAAATGTGTCCATATCAAACATTTTGATGATGTGTTAACTCATTGATGCATTTGATGGGGTGAGACGCCCAATTCATTTTAACTGAGATATCAGGCAGTGAATTATTATTTTTCAGTACCACTGAAAAAAATGTCCTATCTGTACGAACACACGCGATTTCTACACTTAAATCTGGAGAAACTAACCATGCAGATTTGATCTTACTTCAGAGAGAGTAGTGTATTGTAAACTAAATCAGGATGTTGCATTCAAAAATGGAAGTGCTTGTTTTGGGTGATAATTAATATGAATAACTTTAAAAAAGATTCTGGGTACCAAGATAGTTATTAGATACACATATATAAATGGGCCATTGTACTGTAAGCCATGTTTTTATTAGTCAGTTGGCTGAGTGAACTGATGTATGCATTCTTCCAATTCTGTCGATGGGACTTTATTTGAGATTCCTGTCATAAACTGTGCACTGTGTTGGCCTGCCTGTCGCCCCCCTCAACCATGATTTGTCGACCTGATTGTGTCCCTCAGCTTTTCTTAATGTTTTACCATAAAAACAATCTCTTTCTGCCAAAACGAGCCACTAAGTAAGTCATACTGGCATCTGAGCCAATCCTGGACACAAGCAAGTTTAGTGGCCCACACGAATAGAGGGGGTTGGAAAGGTCCATTCAATTATTCCCATGGTTCTTATTCTGGGCAGCAAGCAGCGTGGTGTCTACAGTTTCCCAGGCCCCTCCTAAAAAAATGACACATTCGCAGACCAGATGCTTCAGACAGCCAGCACAGAGCCGTGATTATTAGCAGGGCTCTCTTTTTTTGTCTCAAAGAAGAAGGCGGCCTATTTTTAAACATTGCTGAAAGTTTGAATATCCTTCCACTCACTGCTGCTGCCAGATATTGCAGCCTTCCAATCTAGTTGAAGGGAGTCGGACAGACCGGGGGCGGGGGTAGGCACGGAGACAGCCCCGTGTCATTACTGGCAGTGGCACGTTTACTTGCCCTCAGTGGACGTAACCCCCACAGCTGAATTCACAATTGACGAGTGATTGAAAATCATGCTCCATTTTTTTTCTCCTTCTGGCTGGCAGGGATTGCACGTGGCATTCCAAGAGGCTAGTCCATTTCCCATACATTCCTCCCCGGTGAAGGAGGGGATTCTTGAGCAGAATGAGGCCCGTCAAAGTAAAGAACGACATTTTACAGTAGAGACCAGGCAAAAGAACGTTCTACGTCAGGACTGGTCGTTGTCACTTGAACTGCCATTGAACTGTGACAGACATGGGAAGCGACGCAAAACAGTGCATTTGTGCACTCATCTTCTGCTTTTCTACTTAGGAATTGCTCGGCGTCATGAAAACAAATGATGCCTTACACGCGCGCCATGGGGAATACTTTTCTTTTGCGAACAAGAATAGAATATTGGATCTCGGTGCTTTTACATTTGACAGTATCGTGATGGAAAGCTCTTGTTTAAAATCCACTGAGCCTCCTGAGCTTCCTGTGCAGAAGGTTGAGCCATAGGGGTCAGACAAAGTGGCATCGCAATAAAATGAATGATTTGGAAAAAAATGAGGATTTTCAGGGATCAAAACAACAACCTAGATTTATTCGAGAGCAGGCCACCATGCGCTGACATGACCAGCTAATTTTAAAAAATGTAATGCAAGCAATGCTGGAGCCCACAGGAGGAGGAATTAAACTAGTACTGATTAACAACAACCAATGAATTTTCTCTCTTGCGATCAAAATCAGAAAACTAACTACTAATACACACTCACTAACTTACTCTTGCTAATTTGATACTCTTTTTGTTCTTTATATTTTCTAGCAGATCAGTCTCTACAACAACTTGTCAGATCAGATATGGATTTGTGCATGGTCTGCAATGTTGGACAACTTGCATTAATTCAGTAATGATAATGTATTGTTGATTAAAACCTTAACTCCTCAGGAATACAAAATAAGGCTTTTACATCACTAAATCGGAATGATTAAGTAATTATAACCAGTTGCTAAAGAATCAAATGACTAAATATTTACAATTTCTTGCAAAAACTGTAGTACGAGACAAAGTCCAGCATGGGGGTCGGGTGCTTAGCAAGTCCATCTCACACTTCTGGGATCAATGATTCAATCTCCAGTGGGTTTGACCTTTATGTTTGGAGTTTGCATGTTCTACATAGGTTTTCTGTGGGTATTATGGTTTCCTCCCACATCCCCAAAACATGGTTGAAAGGCTGGTTGAATACTCTAAATTGGCCCTAGGTATGAGTGTGACCGTGAATGGGTGTTCGAGCTCGACCTTGTGTGCTCTGCGATTGGCTGGCAACCAATTCAGGGTGTTCGTACCGCCTTTGCTGGAATAGATTCCAACACCCACACAACCTTGTGAGGATAAGCTCCACAGACAATAAATCAATGTATGAGACAGAAGGTTAAGGTTAAGTTTTGTGGGAAGACACTAGATGACCCAAAATATACTCAACCTTAATATACCATTACTTGGGAATCTATGCATGTAAATATTACACTGTGAGTTACCATTTCTATGTCAAATTTCACCTTTTCAAATGAAATCCATCTGCCGTAGTTGGCGTCTCCAAAGCTTATTCTGTATACGAACATATTTTTTATGGAAACATGTCCTAACAACAAATTCATGAGGAATTTCAGCAGACTCTTATAAAGACTCACAGAAACAAAGCCAACTTTTTGACAATGTGGGAGTGAGGATTTTTTTTCAGGGTCATATTCGAGACACAAATCATAAGCCGAGGGAGCCGTAGGCTCAAAGCCCAGCGCCGCTATCATTTTGGAGAAGGTTTAGGACAAGATGGATGAAAAATATGATTGTGACTGTCACCAGATCTCACACAGCTTCATAAAGTTCTCCAGAGGCAACATCGCGGGGAGACACAGCTATATGTAAAAAAAAGTTTTTGCGTGCACATGTAAGTGATAAACCTGACTCGTTCACATTGCTATTACGGTGGCCTTCAGCCAAACAACTTGTAAGAATTCCTCCTTTTCCTCAGACTTCCGCAGGCGCCAGCCGCCGCTGTACTGGAAATGACTTTGCCAAGGGGAGTAGTGGAGAGAGCGAAAGAACTAGTGAGAGAGAGGCTATTTTAGAAAGGCTGCCCAAAAAATATTTCATAAATAACGGCAGGAATGAGTGGTGCATAGGTCAGGTTGAGTTTATGAGTCACTGATGATGTCTTGAGCTTGACGGCCTGGAAAATGTGGAAGCGATGAGAAGAGTCCGTTTGTGCATTCATTGTTCCGCGAGGCGGCGAAATGGAAAGGACGTGAATCTTTCTCTCAAACCTATTTCCTCTCCTCACTCACTCTCTCACCCCCTGCCACCTCTCTAATGGCTCTGCCGAGTTTCTCAGGAATGTTAACTTGTTGGTGCCTCCGTCCCTCGGGGGACGTTGGTCGGGGTCTTGACCCTTCTCCTGTATCCCTGGAGCCGATCAGCTAACGAAGTTAGCATGAGATAACTCAACGCTCCCACCACCCCTTACTCCCACACGAAGCCTCTGTAACTTCCCCTTCCTTTTTTGTTTCCTCTCACTGAAGCTTAATATGAGACAGGAACTTCATTAAAGGCTGGAGAACATCCATCATGCTACTGTCTCATTTTTGCCTGTGGTAAAATTTGTCTTTTGACCCATTGACGTCGTCAGACTCTGCAACCAGACGGATGACTTGTTCTTTACCCCATTTGTGGGCCCCTAACACCCCTGCATGTCTGATGGTTAAAGCTACAATGTGACCATTATTTAGTATGACCAATTTGCTACAATAATCTTTGTGGCTCTCTGAACTTGAAAAGGCACAAGGCATTGAACTAAGTATACATGAGATATTCCATCACCCAAACAAGAAAAAAATAGATTACATTGTATTTATCTGTCCTTTGCTGCTAATATATTTAACATGAGCCCTATTGCTGGTGTGTATTTCATATGGATTGGCTAGAATTTTGTTTTTAATACCCTATTTTTTTTGCAAATAAATGTCAAGAAGCTTTTCCAAACTTGGAATCTAAGCAGATTGTTGAGTGCATTTGTCATGGTTTAAAATGCACTCCACTTAACATTGGTCAGCTCCACAAATTATTCTTGGAAATAACCAATAACAGCAGCGGTTGGTGAATGAAGATGTTTTTTCGGTGTCTTTTCCAAATGATTTTTATATGGCCGCCAGTCTCCAAGCTGCCCGTGCGATCCATCTTGTGACCTTCAGGTTATTTCTCACACTCGAAACCCAATGAGGACCTCGAGCTGAAAGTGACTGGGATGGGTCTCTAGGGACCTGCCTCCTGTTTGTTGTGTATTTTCTCAAGCCTTTTCTTATTTCCCTGCGAGTTCGCCAACCCTGCAATTTTCTCCCACACGCCATCTACAGTGCTGTCCTGTCACTGGTCACCCACCTCTTGTTCCTCTCACATCGCCTGAGGTGCTATTTGAACTTAGAGGCACACTCTGTCCCCTCGGTGGGAGAACTTAGAACCATGTGGAAATCCCCCCCATCACAAAAAAGACAAGAGAAGTTGAGGCGAGAAGGGTAAACATGAGGACTGGCTTAACGAAGGAAGCATGGTGATTATAGGGGAAATTAAAAAAAATGTGTCACTTCAGAGAAAATGTTCAGCACAGGTTGCGACTTTTAGATAGCTGCAGGCAAGATAGGAGTTATTGGAAAGGTCAGAGTTTGAATGCGCCACTTGAAATCAAAGTGACATCGATGAACTTCCATGAACTATGAACCTAAAATCTGGATTCTTTTAAGGTATGCCACCCTTTTTCAAGCTTCCAGATTAGAAGAAAAAACCAAATACATCTATTCTCGGTATTTTATCCTTTTAATTCTGGGCCACCAATAAACAACAGGAATTGAATTTGGTTGTTTCTTTTTTTAAGTTAAAAGCCTTATTTATTTTTTGCTTGGTGATTATTATTATTATTATTTTTATTACTTTTCTCTTAACATAATTATTTGCCACGTTATCATTATCATGTTGCAAGACCCATGGCCTGCGACTATGGTTTCTGATACTGGGCACCACATTGCACACTAGAATACATTAATAATTTCATGATACCCTACACAGACTTCGGACACACATAACAATTAGTCAATCACTTTCCTGTTTTTAAGTTTGGGAAAAAATTCAAATGACTTGAAAGTACCCATAATCGCCACATTTGAGCATGTGTGGGGCTTCCTTGCTTAATACATGCAGTGCTTGGAGAATATAAATGATGCGTGTAGGGCACCAGAAGGCATGACGTTTACTATCTTTCTTACTGTTTTTTGGATTTATTAGATGGTTTTATTTTCATGGGCAAAAAGGGAAATGTTTTGGAGGAAAATGTTTAGATCTGTTTACACATTATGAGCGATGCATGTGTGGCACAAGAAGGCGTAAGGTTTATTATATGTCTTTCTGTTTTTATTAGATTGTTTAAGGTTCATAGGCAAAAAGGGAAATGTTTTGGAGGAAAATGTTTAGCATGCAGGATATGACTTTTGGATGGCTCCAGGCAAGGGTGGCTTTATTGGAAGGTTACCATTTGAAAGCAGCACATCTGATGGTATTGCCTAAAATCTGGATTTAGTTATGTTGTGCCGCCATTGCCGTAGTTCATTTGTGCCACGTTAAATACAAAACCACCAAACACTGGCTTTTTTCATTATTTATTATTTCCATTCTGGTATGCCCAAAAACAAGTAAATGGAGCTCCTACCTTGTTTAAATCCCCAAAGTTTCCCTTGCTTGAGCCGTTTATTGCTTGTCTCTTAAATGAACCAGCAGCCTGGCGATGGGCATTACTCATAAGTCATGATGTTGCCAAGTTGCTGCTCTGAGAGCCATTAAGATGTTTAAACTTAGCCATTCATACAACATAGCTTTCTTCTTCTAACATTCTTTTTGTTGTGAAATATTGCCATGGTGATTGGCAGGGAATGTTCAGTCTTGACATCCATCCTTGTAGTCATCATTCATCACCTTTCATATTATACATTCAAATGACACCTTCACATGTTGCCTTCCAGGCCTGTTCTATTTCATTGGAATACATGGAATTTACACAATGGGAAAGTTAAGTTAACCTCTGGCAACAGTCTACATCTTCTTTTACTGCTTCTAGTCCCACAACCTTAGGGTGGTATAAGTTAAGTTTCCCCTTGTTTATTGTCACTTGGAGGTGAGTGGGGTAGGGGGCTCGCGGCACTGAGCTGTTGTGAAAGTTGATATGGTGACTTGCTACTCTCAATCAATGTCACGTTTGTTTTACAAGCACTAAATTCCACTTCTGCATGCGACCCGTCATGGTAATAAACACAAGGGCACCCCAACAATGAAGTCAGGTGTGATACAGTAGGTGTGGTAAAGAAGGTTAACACTTACACACTCTGTTGGATTTAGTTCATCAGACATTGTGCGTCATCCCCTAACTAGAAAAGACCTTTATGAAATGTCTCAGCTCATAGATGCTATTCACTAACACTTTTGAGACTCCATAAATTCTGTTGCTCCAAGAAATTTTAGCACTTAAACACCACTAAAGTCTCTGAAATTAATTACCATGAATCCTGTCATAGTTGAAGTTGTCCGTGTTACAGAGTTAAATATTACACGAGGACAAAGTTAGAGCAGAATTTTGACCACCTATATATGTATACATAGTAAATATATGTGCAGTGTTTTATATTCTAAATCACTAGTATGCTTAGATTCAGTAAATGTATGTGTGTGTGTGTCTGTGTTTAAATATGTAATGCAGGTGTGCGTATTTTTATTTGTTACAGTGAGGATGATTAGTTGTTGCACATTTGAACCACTAACAGAGACCCACCAGGAACACAAGTGGGATTTGTGGCTTCAACTTGTCAAGAAGCGCATAACAATGGCCACACTGAGCTAATGGAGATGCTCGCTTGACCTAAAGTGTGTAGGAACAGCTTTCAAAACAACACTGTCAATCAAAGCAAACTCACACGCACAGACACACAAACACCCACACACGTGGTGTGCTCACAAAAGAGACAGCCAGAGACTCATTGTACTGAATTTCATGAAAATGTGCATGATATCGTAGATATTGATATTGTTTAAGAGTTCAATTTGAAACAATTGCTGAGTCTTTTTTTAATATGTCTACAACATGCTTTAGTCAAAACCTCCCCAGGATGAAAAATTACTAGTACCTGTTTTAGGGCTTTTTCTTATGCAAATGAGACCATACACCACATGGTGTATACAACTACGCCAAAGGCGAGAAAATACTAAAACCCAATTTAGTTCTGCTTACCTTTTGAGTTTTAACATAATTACAAGGATGTCACAACAGTAGGGATTTCTAGTGCTTCTCCATGAAAGTGTTTCAGACGATGTAAACTTTCTGATCCTATTATTTGCTATATTATTATTGATATTATTTAATTAACAATACCATATATGCATATATAACAGTGGGATAATTTGTATTTGTTTAAAATATAACTGTGAAGTCACAGTTTAATCTTTAATTCATGTCTGGTTAAAGCTTTAAGATTTTTTAAAAAAAAAATCTCAGCTCTGGCAGCTTTAAACAAATAGCTTTAACTTTGGATAACCAACATTATATATGAACCTAGCTAACAAACACATTTTCAGAACAAGGAACAACAACAAAAGAGTAACCTTACTGCTTCATTTAGGTAGCCTAGAATTTTCCCTAATGTCCCTTAAAGATCATTGTTTAGCATCAGTATTAATTCCAATTTTACAATGATTCTGTTATAATCCATTTCATTAGGTACTGGCAAAAAATGGATTAGCTTCCGGTCCTGCGTATAATATTTGCCTCCGAGTCTGTTTTTAGCATCATATGTGAATGTGTGAGTTACACCAGCAAAACATCACGTCTGCTTTAATTACAAAGCCAGGTTTCCTCCGACAGGTACAGAGTGTTCTCATGGGGTCGCGCACCTTCCTCTCGGGAGTGAGGAATGCTGCTTCGGTTGATAATTGCAATAAAAGACGACACGGCTCACTGTGCGTTTAGAAGGCTACACATTAAAACGTGTTACACGGTAGTCGTGTTTGTTTGGATTGTACTCCGCTGTTACGTTGCTAGGGGCCACATCATAAGGTACACCTGTGCCACGCTCTACTCTATCAATGTCGTCTTGTATTTTACAAGCACTAGATTCCACCTCTGGCTTTAACACGTTGCGGTAGTAAACACGAGGCACATTTGCAGTGAGTACAGGTGCGCTATTTAGTTTTTAACCATGAAGGACTTCAATATTCAACATTTAGCACACAGAATGGATTTTTAAGCACAATACGCAGCTTCTTGTGTTCTTCAAGAAAAGTGATTAACATAGCAGGTTTACTAAAATGACAAGGTTTTTAATCTTTTAATTTTTTAGGCTTTCTTTCAATGGAAATCAAAAGATTGACCGCACTGCAAAAATGAACATCCGCTTTGCTAAATCTTCCCAGAAAAGTGCAACACAAATGAACTAAATGTAAAATACAATAGTTCTTGCGAATTGCTGCCATCATGCTACATGAGGATTGTAAACAAATCACGCCACAAAAAATTCCTTTTAGCTGTAAACAAGATCACTATCGGGCATGTTTATACTGTAATTTGGTGGCCAATTGTGAGGAGATTGGTTACAAATTGAGACATGAAGATCAGGTGCAGCGTGTGAAGGGCAGATGTTCTTTTTTAGTTTTTAGTTTTATCAAGGCAGTTGGATTACCTCCAGTACACAAGCGGTATGCCCACCTGAGACACAACTTCACTCTGCCTTGGAACTCATTGTCACTTATTCACCTCAGACAGGCCGCATGTGTGCTCATAAACTCTCCGTAAATGTATTTTTGTCACATATTTAGGAAAGTCATAAGTGTATTTATATCGAATCTGCGGTCAGAAGGCGGAGGAGGGAGATCACTGCACTCCTACCATGGTAGGAGCGTGAAACATCTTGTTTTCATTACTTGGGCTGGGGGGTGAGGGGGTTTGGAGGTAGAGGTAGCAGCATTAATGTGTGTTTGTCTGAATGTTTCTGAGTGCGTGTGTGTGCGCGGCGCATGTAATTGTCCACAGGGCGACTCATGCCGTTAACCCTGTGCAATGCCGAGTGAGAAAAGCGAGTAAAGAGCTGATGACATCCAGATGACACGAAAAAACAATGTGGTCTGCTGTCATGACATGGCTAAGCGCCTCTTTTACTTCTGCCTTGGAGAAGTTCTGTTCTGTTGTGGCGCGGTATGTCATGTACGTCTCAGAACTTTGACACATCTTGAGGTTGACCAACAGGGGAGGACACTACAAACATATTGACTGACCTTGAAGTGACCTTCCCGACTTCACTGCAAAACTGCTGAGCTATCTTAAAGTTCTGTTGCGGTGTAGTGAATGTACTGTACATTAATTTGAGCTGGGGTGTTGGGGGGGTATTGCAAGTCAGTTTTATGGGAGACTAACCGGCCAGTGACTCCTTCTGGTGGGTTGGGGGGATGTACAGAACACATGAGAACTGCTGGAAAGTTCTGTGAACTCTCAGCGTGAGAGATTATTACATTTGGAGACATGGTGTCGCATACTGCATGACCTCTAAAGTGAACTGAAAAAGACCCTGGATAGTCAAAATGTTCCCTACATCCATAATACAAAGACATTTCATGTTCCATGTTATGAACAAATGTATTTGGACACACCCATTTATTAATTTACGTCCCACCTGATTTTTCAATTGGAAAAAAAATCTACTGTCTTATAGTGGTGAGCCCCTTTTCCGAGGTGGGGTAGACCCTGCACTCGTCCCTAGCTAATTGATCTTAGTAAGGAGTGGGAGTTCACTTGTTTTGTCTGGTTGTGAAGACTTTCCACCCAGGCATGAGAATCAAAAAATCTGATTTTTTTACATGTTACACTTAACACTGGTTCAATATTTTTTCTTTTATTTGGCACATAAGAATAATAAGAGTCTGACCTTGGGGCACATTATTTTCTTCTTTATTTTCATTCAAAGTTCTGAGTTATCTAGACAATTTCATCTTCCCACAAAACTCTCTTTTGTCAATTATACATGAGCCATTCAAATATTTGGGGATTTACTTTTTAAGGGTGAATAATTAGTGTGAACCTTCCTGTTAGCGTTTGGATGTATATTTCCATCATTATCACTGTCAGATCTCTCTGATAAAAGGAATGTAACGGCTAATGTATCATGTATATCAGATGAATTTCTGATTGACCCCAAATTTTGATAATAAAAGTAAAAAATTGAGGTCAACTAGAATCCTAGGACAGGATGTATCAAACTTTGGAGGTCACAGTGCATAAATGTATTGGAAGCAAACTAACTTCGTTTAAAACAAAAAGAAAGAAAAAGGGACTGAATCACCTGTTTGCGTTCCTTTTGTATTACAAACATCACCATCAGATAACAACGCTCTGTCCATTTCCTATGGGCTTTGACTTGATCTCATGTGTTTTCACTACTCATATCTATTCATACAGTCATATTTGTCAAACAAAAAACAACAAAAATAATAAGTGAATGTCTTCCTGAAAATATTTTCCCCTACCACATTCTTATCACATTAGCCTGTCGCAATCACAATATTTACTGCCATCACTGACATTGATTGACTGTTCATGTTTTTGTTCTGACAGAAAGCCTGCATCCTTATCACAACCATGTGAAAAAACTCACCTACTGTATAAATGACAAACTTGATTAAAACAAATAACTATATTCACTTTAGCTCCCGTGGCTTCAAAAGTGGCCCCATTTGTATTCGCTCTCCTGCGAGGGCTCTTTGAACACAGCAGCAAAACGTGTGTGTGTCTAGTAGAAGTGTCGGAAACAGGTGCTCCCCCCGTTTGATAGCCTTTATAAGAAACAGACGGTAAGTGCCGGGTGTGTCCATAAACACAGCCTGCACAGGCCTGTAGAGACCACTACATGTCAGCTCCCCCGCTCTGTGGTGCACCATGAAGGCTCTCCATGCTTTTAGTTTGTAGTACAACATCATGTTGAGCGATCTACAGCTGTGCAGTACACAATAATAATCTGAAAGGCCATTTCAGGATCTGCTACAATAACCATCTGACTTAACCTGCGAAAAAAAACTCCATGTTATCAATGACTGCCCTGTTATTATCCAACATTTATAGACAAACATTAATATAATATGTCCCTTTTATTGCTCAAATGATGTGTGTGTGTGCATATATGTATAAGGCAAAAATGATCGGATCAGATATGAATCATCGCTAATAATTGTACAGTGCATTTCTACTTCGGTTTCGTAATTAGAATTTTTCGTAAGTAGAGACACGTTTTACATGAAAATTCTCTCATTTGTTCCACGGTCCTCAATATACTACGACTAACTAAACCTTTTAAAACTGTGCAAAGTGTAACAAATCTTTATGAAAGCAGTGAGAAATTATTTTTTAAGTCATTGGAATTAATAACAAATTAATGCAAAAACATTTTCTATTGTTGTTGAAGGATAAGTGGGTAGGTGATAGAGGAAGAGGCAAACCTTTGACAACTGACAATACACACACACACACGGAGCAAATATGCAACTTAGGGAGGCTGGATACACACTCGACCGGTCGCCAGCCAATCATGAAGCAAAAATGCTGTTATGATAGTAATGAAATGGTTCCTAATAACCATGGTCAACCCTATGTGTTCCAGTAAACTTGTTTTAAAGGAAAATTGCATTCTGGAGATTGCAATTTCATCAACTGCAATTCAATGTTGGATCTCTGGTGGTACAACATTGTGAACCTAAAGAAAGAAAATTAAAAAAAAAGGTGAATGAGACATCAAGGTCCAACATGAGGCCCTCCTTGGAATAAGTTCGATGCTACCACTTTACTGACATCTACGACCTCCGCCCCAAATGATGCTGGCACTATAAAAATAAATCAGGCGCGATGATGTGTTAATCTCCTCCGACAAAGCATCTCGCTGGCCTATTAACGTGTCATATTTTATCACCAAAGTGACACCTGTTTATAATAGGAGGCCTGGAAGGACTTATGTGGCTGTTTTTCCTGCCTGCACACCAAAGGAGTGGTGGGGTGGGCTGCTACGTGTGGCCTTGTATTTCACCAGTAATGAAGCAAGGCTTCAATGTATTTAGGGAGTGCAATGCTGCTTTTTTGCTGGGTTAATGAATTCACTTGAACATTGACTGGGAGAGCAGCATGGTGGAGAAGTGGATTGATCACATCTGCCTCACGTCTCTACGGTTCTGGGTTTCAATGTTGGTGCTGGATCTTATCACAGTTTACTGGGGGCAGGATGAAAACACCACTGGGATAATGGTCAATAACAGATTCCCAGACATTTTCCCGTCATGCTAAAACCTCCCAGTCGTAAACTTGTTAGACAACCAGCCAGGGAGCCCTTCGAACATGCTTCATTTATCAGTGCATTTTTGGCAGCACCACATTTGCACGCAGACTCGCCCGCTACCACCACCGGCGTCACCGAACGCCAAAAAAGCATGAGGCGGCCGCGTGCAAGCAGAGGTGTTTGCCCTCTCAGACGTAATCACACTGATTAGTCCGTGTAATCTGGCGGGCTGGTACTCCACCTCTTGCCGAGATGGATGCTTGGTACACAGTCCAGAGCAGGCCCGCGTGTTCTTTCAGCAAATGCTTAACATGAGTGCTGCTCTAACTTATGTACTCTGTGTCTGTTTTAAATCAAATCCGCAGGCAAATAAAGACCGAGTGCCATTGGGCCCTCTCAGACCTGCTGTAAGCATATTTTTATCCTGTTTTTGATGAAATATTGAAAAAAAAATGACTTGACTTCCTTCCATCGGATGAAACTTGAAATCAAAGCAGTCAGCATCTAGGAGACTGAAGCGGCTTTAATGCGAGTAGCGGCAGCAGGAGGTCTGGTGCAGCTCCGGCCTGAATGTCAGACTTTGAATCAAACCGCTAGGAATAATCGGACGAGGATGTGGGAAGTGAGAAGCCGAACCCCCAAATGATCAGAAAAGGGAAATGCTGCTTTCAATGACCTTACTGTTACTGCTTCAACAACACGACACAAGTCTCCCCTTTCTGATACCAGCCAAGGTCCCAAACCTCCAATTCAGTCCCATCTCAGGAACTTAACCTCACTCTCATTTCCTGTCTGTGCAACAACCGTTGCCTGTTTAAATTTTTCCTCAGCAACTCCCAAATTTCATGTTGCTGAACTCCCTTGCTTGCCATTATTAATAAGCTTTTTTGTTCAAATCATGCTTTTCATACCAAATATTGTTTTTCTTTTTCTTGCAAATACATAGAGATTCTTCATATCACCCAACTGTTTTCTTCAATATTTTGTTAAAGGATGCAATGTTTTGAAGTTTGAGGTTTTGGACTAAGAGTGACATCTCCTTCCGTTTCCTCTCCCTGAAGAATTCATACACTCCTCTCATCTTTCTTGGAATACACATTTAAACGTCCGGATTACCTCAGACAGGTTCAAAGCGGGAGACTACAGTTTATATATTTATTGTAGCAAGTGGGCTTTTAAGGGTGCTGAGGAAAAATTACTCCCCCCCTAATGATCAAAATCAATTATTAGTTTTCTATCAAATATTATTTTGAACAAATATACTGATGGTCTGCAATGAAGAATGTTAAACCTGATCGGTAGTTATGAAAGGAAACCATTATATGTGACCTATCATAGCATAATCAGACTGAAGTTGCATAGATAAGAACACACACCGGGTTCAAATCCAGGTCACGATAAAGCGGTTCAAAAGATGAGATGAGATGAGAGATGAGATAATTTGTTTTAATTCATATCTAAACTTTTTGTGAGACTTTTTCAAGCCTACCCGTAAAGAAAACTTTTTTTGTGTCCCACTGATTTTTTTTAATTTAAATGGAAAAAAGTGGAAATAATAAAAACACTAATACAATGGGTATGGTAAACTGGGGTGAATTCCTACAATGTAAGATACCTGCAAACAATGTAATGTACTGTATATTTGGACTTAGTCTTAGAGAAAAAGTTCATACGCTACATAAAACACAAAAAACTGATGCACAATACTTGCATAACAAGAGCAGTTTTTAGAAGGTGTAAAGAGATAGTGATGAAAATCCTAGTCACATTCATTACATATGTTTCCAACCTCAACGTCTCACAGATGTCACTCCATTTCAGCACAAGGACACGATGAGACGAAGGTTGTTCTATTTTAACGAGGAATAATGTGGCTTTTAATGAATGTCGGAGAGTTCCTTAAGTCCAGACCATGTGGCCAACTCCCGGGAAGGCCGTTAAATATGAATTTATGTTGCTCGCACGTTCCAGAGAAATCGGGGGAATTATAAACCACGGGGCTGTTTTTCTCCTCTCCCAGTAGTATGCATAAATGTGGAGAAAAATGTGGCCAGTGTTTTACATTTTCCCCTTTGCACTGTGTGCACTCTGTGGATGCAGAGGGGAGGGTGTTAACCTCTGTTGTAATCCCACACACATAAATGTCTAATTACAGCAATTTGTGCGACAAATATTGAAAGTCTGAAAGATGTCCTGTTCACCGGATGCTCCATTACAAACAGTTTCATGACATCCAGTAAGAAGGTGGAAAAAATTCAAATATAATATTTGTAGTACTAGAACCAGAAGTGCAATAGGTCAACCAGATAAATGTGATGTAGCTAACAGTACTCATTTGCTGCCATTGACTGCTCCAAGTCACAATGTGTAGGAATAACTATCGCCTTCAATGGCAGCCAGTTTGTGGTTTGATTGGGGAGTTTTGGCCAATCCGATGGGAGTTGACATGTAGGTGTTACTTTCAGTACAAAAGTAACATGTTGAGAAACCACTGGCGTGATTGACAGCCACACTGGTCATAGGTATCAAGGTTGGTGGTCTCTTTGTCTATAACATTCACTGGCTGTTGCTTGATCACATTTCTGGGATGGACCGGGTGACCTGTTGGCTCTGTGTGTGTCTAACTCATGTTAGAAACTTCAGATCACAATATCAGTAGTCAACCACACATTGTTTTCCTTATATATCCATTTATTAAGCTGCTGAATGTACATTGCTTACTAATGTTTTTCTAATATTATTATTTTAAATTTAGATTTTTTTTACACGGCTGTTCAAGAGCTCAGTTCTTTTCTATTCTCTGTCTATTTACATATATATTGTAATTGACACATACCTGATAAAACAGTGTTGACACTAAACACACATGAAAAAAATCGGTGCGCAAATGCATGTAACCGCACCAACATCAACAAAGGCAAGGTGTTATTACATTTAATTTAAATGAAGATATTTTTGACCTGAGTGTTTTCTGTTGCTGTCAACAATTATTTTGTTGAAATAGTGATTGACATAATAATTTAGCTTCAAAGATTTAAGTGCAAAATAACTCAATCAACCCCATACCAATGCACACATTATGTTTATGATTTTTTTTAAATTTCAATTTTGGGGAAATCTTGTTCTCAAGCCAAAGTCTTTTCTATAAAAATCAAACAAACAAATGCTACAACTTGATATCAACAAGCTATGTTGAAGTAACCTTCGGGAGGCATTTGTCCTTTACAATCTCATATCATCTTGTCTCATTTTCTGAACCACTTTATCCTCATTAGGGTCACGGAGGGTGCTGGAGCCTATCCCAGCTGACTCCGGGCCCAAGGCGGGGGACACCCTGAATCGGTGGCCAGCCGATCGCAGGGCACAAGGAGACGGACAACCATGCACACTCAAACCCATACCTAGGGGCAATTTAGAGTGTCCAATCAGCCTACCATGCATGTTTTTGGAATGTGCGAGGAAACCACAGTACCCAGGGGAAACCCACTCGGGCCCGGGGAGAAGATGCAAACTCCACACAGGTGGACATGACCTGGATTTGAACCCAGGATCCCAGAGTGGTGAGGCCGACGCCCTAACCACTTAAACGCCGAGCCGCCCCGTCCTTTACAATATAAAAGTAATTCATGCCAAAAAAGCATCAATTACTCTTAGATTTTTGCAACATTACACTCACAATTGGCTAAACCGTAAATGTATAAGCTGGCTTTTTGTCTTATTTTCACATTATCTCTGAGTCTTTGTTTTACACAATGTACAGTGTACAGTTTACCCCCTACGTCTCTATTATATGTTTTTATGAACAAAAGGAAGATTTAAGAGAGGTTATCTTTATGTGAAAACAACTAAATTTCAAGTTGAGTAATGATCTGTATCATCTCTGCAATGCCGACTTTTATCATGACCCTCATATTGGTATAATATTCCATATCACTGTGGTCAACTGAGAGTCACTGTATATTGTTGTCTCTCCAAATAGAAGAAGAATTCAATTACCAAACCCTGATGTATCATTATATCGGTGTCCAATCCCTGAAGTGTGCATGTACAAAGACTTATAGTATACCAATAGAGTTTTCTTCCACCGCAGTGTGGAGATAGACTGACACGGTGGCCAATAAAATCAAAAGTACAAGAACTCCTGTTGTGTTTCATGGTCACACTCGAAATCAATCACTGATGTACAGGGTCAACAGTGCAATTATGTCCACAGGACTCCTCTGATCACTCCCCTGCACTCCCTCCAAGCTGAGGCAGCCGTCTACATCAATACAACGCTGGGAGGGCACTTACTGGACATGAGGTTGCTATTGCCCCAAAAAAAGAAAAAAAAAGAAAAAAGAAAAAATGAAATGCATGAAGTAATACTGCTGGAGGTCTCGTTTAACAGTGCTTCTCAGACTCAGAGTGGCAAAAGGGCAAAACCTGCGAGTGGTCTCGAGGAAAGGGAGAAAATTGTGTTGACTTTGGAAGTCTCCCGTGTTTCTCCTCATCACAGGAGTGAGGGCTCCAGTGATTTTTATTGGGCGCACGGTTGACATTTTGATTTCAACTGTGTACTTTTTGACTTTGATGTCAACCCCTGCAATTTTCCATGGTAAAAAACAAAAGAGGTCACGGCGTGGCGGGGCGGTATGTACAATATTTACTGTAGTTCGCCGTCTGCAAAGTCAAACCGTGTGATCGAACGCACTGTATTGTATTCATGTCCTTTCTTATTTTCCACTCCTTCCCTTAACCTTTTAGCTCTGAACTCAACCCTCTTAAGCAGGGTACGCATATTCTGACAACGGTGCCAAATCTCAGTCAAAAAGTCAAAAAAATTATGATACAGTACCGTGAGGTGTTTACCTGGTCAAATTAGTTACGCGACCCATCAGATGTCTTTTTACTGGACCAAGGAAGTGACTGGCACATTTGCAGATTTGCTATGTGTGCTTGAAAATATATTGATGTGGCCCGATTATGGCTAAATGATAATACCAATTAGTCATCATGTCATGGAAAGCATCTGTATTTTTACTACAATACTTTTCAACAAACTAACGGTTGTAATAAATGCCCCTTTCTGTACAATCACTTTGCAGTTACACTTAGCCCCCTAGTGGTTGAATGTCATTGAGAAAAGACCCTCATTATATGTGCAGCAGAGTCTGCATGTTAAAATCTTATTAACCACAATCATTGAAAGAATGAAATTGCGACTGTTTAGAAATAAAAGCGATTTAAAAGACTATATATATATATATATATATATTTGAAAAACCAATGTTGACGCAACACTACAAGCTATTGCCCTATTCACCTTTGCCATCAGTGCAGTCTTTCACATTTTAAAAACCAGTATGCGTGTAGTCCCACTTTAAAGATAACTTTAAAGTTGGTTCGACCACATTCAAGTTTTTATGACAGGGATTTCCCTGCTAGCTCTGTGGGGTGCGGCTTGTACAATATCCCTGTGTTTCCCTTGGAGCGTGGCATCTTAAAATCCAGCCGTCTCTTCTCATTCGTACGTTCGTATCATTCACATGTGACGTGCCAGTGCTGTGGTGCCAAACGTCTGCGGGCCAAACCGTGCCATGTGTTTTTGTTTTTCTTTCCTCGTGCATGTGGAAGCAATTTTTGCTTTGTTAATATGAGTATTATTTTAATTGTGGCAATTATAGGTTAAACTGTTCGACCACTTGCGAGGTGCTGACCGGCTTTTGACAAGAAGACAACTTGACTTCTTTCGGCCCATTCGCCTCTCTTTAAATACTTTTCTTCACCCTTCATTAGAGAAGCCCTCCCAATGTGCATCAAGAACACAGAGCAGATAGGCGTTTATGATAAAACATTCATTTATATTTCATTGCTGACTGTTGTTTAGAATGCGTTGTTGTTTTGAAAACAAATAAATCTAAACGGAGTGAATTCTTGGCATGAACCAGCAGAGGTGCTGTTGATTCGTTCTCTCCTTGTAAATGCAATGTATTAGGCCCTCAAATTTGGCAGGATTTTTAAAATTAACCTAAATATAACTTCCAGACTATTTTCTGTCAGAAAATGACAAAACCGATAATAAAAACCTACCACATTTTGTGCTTACAAATAGCTGGCAATGAACCAATTTGTGAAGGGGTGAAACAATACGTAATCACGTTGCCCAAAGACATTCCAAGATATTGTGATTTTTATTGCCTAGAACAATCTTCGTAATACGAACATTTTATGTATTCCTCATCATGTTCAAGTACTGTGTATTAGCAAGCCCTGGAATTTCTGTATTGTTACAGTATAGTATGTGTATACCAGGCATCGAGTGAGCACCAAGGAAAACAACAATTGGCTGAATTATTGAGTTAATTTTCCCTCAAGTCAAAGCAGCAATTGTATGGTGGAGTATTTCTCTCCACTACCACATTTGGTCTTGTTTCGACGAGACACAGCATAATTCATCCAGAATATAAATTACACTGTGACAAATCAGATTATGATGGGCAGCAAAAACTCCCTAAATTTTTGGGGAGTCCAACTGTTTGCTGGCTAACCTCTCTGCGGTTTCCTCTTTCGGTGACCTCTAAATCACAACAGAGGCAGAGAGAACAGTCAGGCAGCTGAAGAGTCACGGTAAAAAAACGCCGGTACCATCCTTGATGGAGTGTCTCACCTCTTGCTTTTCATGTAACAAGACCGTGAAAGCAAATTATTTATCGTCTAGAGCCGATTGCCTTATCAAGTCATATTTTCAGGCCACCCGTTTATGTAGACTGCATTAGGGGTCTTTGTGAGAAAGTGAAAGTGGTAATTGTTCACATTCCAAGTTTCAAGACGTAAACTATGGGACCGTCAGCCATGAACAAGCCAGCTGCTTGCAATTTGTGTAGTAGATAATAATCAAGCTACATGCAAAGCTACGTTCCTTCTGTCAGACATTAGGCTGCGGCCCATGCCATACGGGATTTAAAAGGAATGATTGGTTTAGTTTAAACGACCTTGCGCCAGAGGAAAAACTGGACCTCCTTTGGCCACAGTCCCAGAGAAATCCAGTCCATTCCTGTCACCATATATGCATATATATATTTGAAAAAATTGCACTAGCATTTTTACCCTTCTAAATTGCTGACTGAGAAATTTCAAGTTGAAATTGATTTAAACAGACAGACTGTGATAGATGGCATTTTGTAGTTTAGAGGAAAGGAAACACAATAATAACACAAACACATTTAACGACAAGCTTTCGAAAGCCGCTATGGCAAACATCCCAACGTCTTGGACACGCGCAGAGACGGCGGCAACTGTAGTGTCCTCCCGGCTGATTTATGGCCCTCTCTTCGGCCCTCCCTGTGCACACATGGCCAACTCAGGAACAGCTGAGTGAGATATTTGATTGGTTGTCAGGCAGGAATCATAGCGTGTGTGTCTTTTCATTGGTGCTCTATTCTTACACCAATGATCCAGTTTCATTTGGGTCAGATGGCTCGCTCTGTTGTGCTCTCACAGCAGTTGGGTCATTTTGTGAATGTTTCCAGGAAACTCTGGTATTTCTCGAGCATGAGAATGGACATGCCAATGACGCTTGAGAAGACATCATCCACCAAAGCCTCTCCAATTATAACATGTTTTCTAATAGTACATAAGTTGGGTATTTAACATAGACAAACCTCAGAGCTTGAAAAAATCAGTTGTGTTATTCTTTCAATTATGATTATTTTTTCTTTTCTTTTACAACAATCGGAAACATATTTCAGCGCCAAACTGTCCCCACTTTAAAACCTTTAGTGCACGTACACTAATGTTTTAAGTCTTTAAGCGTAAAAGAAAAACAAGCCCTTTCCTGGTGAAGGGAACACCATCAAAAAATGCAACTGACACTTCCTCGAGAATAACCTTGTTAACAAGCCTGTCAAATTCGTTTTAATTTACAAAGAACTCATCACTCAGTATAAAATATAAGACACCTAAATTCTGAAAACATACCTCCTACCAGCTCTTGCTGTAGGTGTCCACATAATGCAGTGACAACACGACATGCTTCACCTTAAAATGTCCTGTAATGCCTATGCTCCCATTGACAGTAATTGGCGTCCAAACCAATTTAACTGGGAGTGTTGGCAGAATTAATAATCGCAGCAAACCTAACCAGTAAACAAGACATGACAAAAGACAGAAAAACGAACAAAAAAAACGAGAACTAACAGTAAATATATCTCAACAAAAATAATGATGATTTTGCAAATAACTCTAATGACTTTTAAGTGTAAAACATAACCAACATTAACACAAACATGAGGCCAAGAAAAGTCTTGATTTTAATGGTTAATTAATGTGAATTACATTTTTCATATTGCTAATTTTCGCCGGCATATCATAAAATGCTAGATACTGTGGAATGCAAAAACAAAAACAAAAAATGTCAGAGTCAACAAATGATCACAAAACCCAAATTAAGTAGAGGGTTAATAAAGTTTTTTAGGTAACATTTTAACTTTAACTAAACTGTCTGGTGGTAACAGAGCGTGCCTTTTTCTGCTGTTACTATCCACTGCACAAACGTGTTCATTGGATTTCGTAACCTCTCACACACTTAATTCTTAACATGATTACTCTTGACCCAAGTATAAAAAGAATTTAACCCTTACTTTGTAGGTGTTTTGTTGTGCTTGGAGGGTACACACACTAGATTTCCAATTTCGAACTCAGCTATGACAGTGTGTCTGTTAAGTTTTATGGACAACCATCATTCACTCTGTGTAAAATGATGAGTGCTGTTAAGTCTGCATCATCTGATACAGAAGACCATGTTTCAAGTCCACACAGGGCTGCCACTGATGTGGATTTTTTGACAGGTGCTGCCAGCCTCAGAGAGATTAGGTGATCATGACTGCTCCCAACACCAGATTCCATTGCCACTTGGAATGTCTCACATGCGGTGGAGGACAGAGTTCTCTTGGCGTCCTGAGGTGATGTAGGCAGCGGGTTTAAGAGGGCACGGGGTCACTCTTTGAGTATAAACTCCTTGCATGTTGTCTTTTTGTTAGCTTTTTTAGATTTGATGAACGGATTTGACTTGTGTTATCCGTGTGAAATGCTTCTTATGTCTGAGGGAAAGGACCTGATGAACAATCTAGTCAGGTAAGTGGTTATGAGATAGGTAATCAGAAGGATGCCGTCTCATGGCTTAGTAAATCAATACAACTACAAATGCACTTTCAAGAATAATTCGCTTAATTAGAACAGTATTTAAATATTTGCATACAACACCTTGCATACAACGCCTTTCCTATTCCTGCATCCTCACCCTCTTGCTACTGTGACAACGAAATTTCCAGAATACGGGATGAATAAAGTTATCCAATCCAATCCAACACAATTACATTTTATTCTTAGTTATCTCCAAGGCCGATTATAGACTGAATACACCGTGCTTTCTGCAACCAAGGTGCCTTTCAACAGACTAAATGGATGACAACTGCATAGCTTTGTCCAGACTGCGCCTTCATCTATGTGGCTGTTTTGTACAGAAAAATTGTCATCAGTTATATCCATCATTACCTTTGCGTTTGTGCTGTTTTATTGGTTTCGGCATCCATTATGTACAGACTATGTTATAGCTGGAGGAAGTGAATTTGTTATGAACCAAACTTCCCTTGCTCTTGGCAAAAATGAAGTTTGACTTCATGGTAGTAAAGGGTCAAAATGTGGTTTGTGTGTCTCCTCATAGGAAAAAACTGCGTGAATGTATCAACTGCAGAATATTTGGGAGAAAATGACAATGCAGTGAGACGGATACGCATGTGCAGAAGACTGGTTAAAGGGAGGTCACACATGCTTTGTGGACCCCAGGGAGTCGTGTGGGACGAGACGAGTGGTGCCTTGTGTTGGAGGTGCAGCTCCTGGGCGCCACGCGGATGAGCTCATGAAACGCTACGCGGTCCGCCGAGCCGGGGGTTGGTCGTGGAGGGCGAGAGGCGAGGGCGACCCCACCATCAATCACTCAGGGCCAGATCTGAGAGCACTGCTCCTGGATCATCCCGAGCTGCGGGAAGAACACGGGACCCGGGCCACATGAAAGGCATTGGGTGTCCCCTCCTCAGCATGTGAGGGTGGAGATGGAGGCTGAGAGGATAACAAACAGGAGGCGCGGTGCCGCGTAATTTGAGAGCGCAGAGGCGAGTGCACGGGAGAGATGATCCTGAAACCTGAAGACAGAGAGAAGCTTACGACGGAAAGCCCTGCCCGTGAACCCATTACCTTTCGTTGATAAGAATGCTTTCCATTTTTGTTTCCAACGTGAGCCAGGAATCAGTCTGAAGCAATTTTGGGAACTCTGTTATGTTCTTAGAGAGTGTGATCCACCAACAACATATTGGAAGACTGGATAATCGCTCTCGTCCGGTGCTGAAAGATGATCAGCAGACAGCTCAGTTACCAGTCAGAATCCATCAAACGCCAGTTGTGGGAATTCACTTACCTACAGACAATTGTTCAAAGTTGTCAGTGTGTACTTGCATGGTACACTTTTTCAAAATTACATTTTGCCTCAAATGTCGCCTGTTCAGTCAATTGTTTGGTCACTAATGTTACTGAAGAGCACTGTGTTGTTACCAATTTACAATTAAGTTTCTTGGATTTATTTAAATCGGCATTACAGATAGAAAAAAACGTGGTAAATCACCATAGAAGGGGAGCTATGACAAATTCATTCATTGTATAGATTTGCTTTTCCTACAGGCATGGATTTATTTTAATCAGTTATGATTTGCGACAATGGAAATAGGTAATACATCAGACCTTATAATTCAGATCATGCTTTTGGAAAGCATAGATACACATGCTTTAGAATATTTGATTGTATGTATAATTCATCATTCATTAACAAGTTGGGAATTTAGCAATATTGACCAAGCATTTTCTAATCCATAACACAAGGTTTATTATTGATTTTAAATCATAGTGGTGTAAGCACAGTACACCCACTTTTTCCACATTTTAAAAAATGTGTAATTAACCGTTGCAGTCATGATAGCGCTTTGATAAAAAATAAAATAAAAAAAGTCTTGCTTGTTTAAAAAGAAAACATCTGCATCAAAAGTTTATTTTTAACACACCTTGGTTTTGAGCAATTGTGTTTAATATAATATATATTGTCATTTCTGAATCAGCAACAATACCCTAGCTTTTTTTAAGGCAGCACCTGTGTCACATAAATCTGTAACAAACTCCCAGGCCAGTATGTTACAATTCTAATAAGCATCACAAAACAGAGAGGGGGTAAGTGAAAATGAATGGCTACTGTATGGCTGCGTAATAAGAGCCAGCTGTGGAGGGCCGCGTGCAGGCCACTCTGCTGCCGGCAGTGTGTAGCCAGACCGTTTCAGGCTGGGGAATAGCTGACAGACGCATCATAAATCCATCTCATTGCACTGCCCTGCCTTTTCGTTGGACTCTCAGAGTAAATTCATAACTTCTCAGAGAAAATTCATAACTACATCGTATTATTTAACTGGTGCCACTTTCTTCTGCAAACAATTAAAAATACCAAAATTCGAAGTAATTAGGCTTTTTGAGTATTGACATACAATTTTTCAAGTGAAATATAGATTCCTGTCAGAGTGCACATGTATGTTGGTTTACACAACATAATATAATTTAAAAAAATGTAGTCATTTTACACTTTTTTAAAGTACAAGTGTAAGAATCTTATTTCGAACTGTATATTTATTTGATGATATTCATGAGGCTATAACGTATTTCGCGTATTCTATTAGAGGCTTTTAAATGTCTTTTTTTGCCAAATCAAGCATTTTCTGTGCTTGCAAATAATACATTGTATTTCTTAATACATTCCAAATAGCTTCTGCCAGAAGTAAAGTGAGCAACTATTTGAAGCCTTAGCTAGTTTTATTTTGCCTATTAAACGGCACAAGGTCATTCACTGTAAGGCCTCCAAATAGAGAGATATCTGCCAATCTGTATTAGAGATATGTACAGTATATAGTGCTGTCAAAGTTAATGCTTTAACTTTTTCTCCACAGTTAATGCTCAAACTGTGACATCACTATTAAAAGCTTATTTTTAAATTTTATTAATTACATTATGCTTCTAAGGCACTGCCATGTAGCAGGAATTTATGTGACAATCTCAGCAAGTCATATTCTTGAGGTTTATCTAAATAAATAAAACATATCCTCTGCTCAAGAAATTGAGGCCCTCTGAAATGAAACACGCATGTTTCCTGTTTCGTTCTCAACATTACATGCAAGCGTGAGGGAGTCTATGTGACGCTGTGCCTGTCTGAGCAATTACTGGAAGCGCTACATCATGTTTATTAAGCGCACTAAATCAGAGTTATTCTGGCCAAAAGGGAGCTGCAATAATCTGTGGGGGGAAAGGATGCGATGGTTGCAGTATTCCCTCATTTACATTTTCTCTCTCTTAAAAAAACAGAGGTCCATTTCAGAGGAGGGGAAAAATTGTCTTCCTGCTTGATTTGTATTTCTCACCTAGTACCATTGCTATCCGGCCTCTTGTCTCCAAGTTCCCCACGCCCTGTGTGGGCCTCAGGCGAGGGGCCCAGGCCCCAGGCCGACCAGGAAGAAGAAACGGTAAATTCTTGCACATTCACCTCCAGCCTCAAGCTTCCTGTGCTCCTGAAACCACATCAGCAACCCCTGCGTTTCCAATTACCACCCTTATCTAATACACATTCTCCCTCCCAAATTGTTGATGAGATGGTTTGGAAATTAAAATCACCAGCAAATAAAAATACACTGTCATTATATCAGTGTAAAAGAATAATCTAAATAAGGCACACTAAGTGATTTCTTATCCACGTTGACAGTGCTGTTGAAATTAAATGTTGAATTTAACCTGAATTTATGTTCAGAAATCCCTTAATGGCCACTAATAGCATCCTCACCTCCATTTTAAAGGAAATGGATCTTTCCTTCTTCACAAATGAGGAAATCAGATGACATCACTATTTATGGAGTCTGTTTTAAATTGTCTACACTCCTGTTTCCATCCGTACGTCAAGACAGTCGACTGACTTATCTTCTCCCATTGGGGACCTAACCTCATCCCTAATTTCATTTTCGAAGACATTATAAGCAAATGTTCCCATTGTTTTTAATCGCCAGTTTCTTCCCACCCCGTTCAGACATAACATGCTCTAAAAGGACTTTGTCCATTTTAGGCACTGTAAAAATACTATGGTTTAAGTGAATTTGTCAATTCAATAAGAATTAAGCAAATAGTAGTAATAGCACAAATGAAAATGCAGATTACCAAATGTAAAGAGACTTGTTAAGTCATATACTTCAAAAGATTTGTAGTGAAAATCAGATTTTTTATTGGAGACATGAGTTGCCACATGTACCGATTATACTCTTCACAAATATTATTTGTAGTCTATATCAAGTGAATTAAGCCAAAAGGTAGAGTAAAACCTGCACTGGTCACCATGCGATTGCAGCAATAACCAGGGGAAGACTGGATGGTTTTGATTATTCAGTGAAAGTATCATGCCTATTTTGGAATGGAGGAGAGAGCCATAGTACCTGGTACCCAGAGAAAACATGCAAATAACATGCCAAATCCATACGGAATGTGATTTGAACCCCAAATTCCAGAAATGAGTGGCGTTATTGATTGTGATTAGGCCTTTTTGCTCTTCTGTCCTACCAAAATGCTATAGAATTGTTAAGTCGAGAGTTGTTGCTCCTAGACTCTATTGTGGGAAAGTGTAGTCTTAAATCTTGTTGACTTTCCGGTACACTTGTTCATTCCCCATTGGGAAATTCAGTGTATTAAGTTCTTTGGATGGATTGTAAGCAACAATGTGTTGGTTTTGCGGTGTTTAAAAACAGCAGTACAATATCATCTCTACTGCTGACTTCAACAATCCCCCTTTAGAAACTCAAGCTATCCACCTGAGACAATCCTTCCAGTGTGGTTACAAGACAATGATGAAGGATCTCATCCAAAGCATGCGTCGGCCTCAGCGGGATATGGGCGGAGAGATACTAGCATTGGAGTGAGGCGAAGCGAAGGCCTGTTTAGTAGGCCTGTAGGTCGAGGGATGCTAAGTACGGAGCACTCTTCACCCGGGCAAAGGTTCATGCCGATCATCTGGGCCAATCTGTTCCAGACGTGGTAAATGACACATTATTGGATCCAGACCTGACAAGGGCTTTGTGTATATTACATTACCAGACACTGGGCTCACTTAAGCTTCATTACCTCCATGCCTCCTCCCCACCTAGAGCGAGAAAAGGGAGAGGGCAGTGTCGAGCTCAAACCCCTCACTACCCCCTCCAGCCAATGCACAGAGGGTGCTTTTTCCTCCAGGTCAAGCTGGCTTCTCGGCAGTCGGCTCGCCACTGCACCGCACTCTTTTTTCCCCCTTGTCTTCCTCCTCCCTGCCTGTGCTCTGTGCTGGGAACCTGTTAAATGTAACAACACCAGAGTCCGCCCTAGAACACCCAAGATGATCCTGCCCGCAGGGATTTCTGGGAAGATATTAGAAACACACCACCGAGGTCACCGCACCCTCTTCTCTTCCCACATCGACGGAACCAATGGAGCGAGCTGATTTTAGAACCTAGTGCAAAATATGGCTCAAAGACGTAGTCACTCTATAAATGATATTGCGCGTATAAGGTATGTGCCTGACAAGTTCTCCTACATCCATCTGTCAAATGACTCTAGTAGGTGAACTCAAAAAATACCACTGTGTGGGGAGCTCAGTCTCTGAAGACTGGCTGGAAGTGCTCCACTGCGGAACAAGAAAAGTGGTTTTACGATGCTTGTTAGACTAAAATTTGGAAAACTGAATACGAAGTAAGTAGACTCGAAAGATCACGGCACAAGATGATCATGGCCAGTCGAACGACTTTCTGCTCTGTTGAGAGAAAGTCATTAGACCGAAACTGAGACAAATCAAACCAAGATCATTGTACAATAGGGACTTGGGATTTTGCTTTGGAACCCGGGAGGCAACGACAAGAAATGAAAGTCACTCATTTTGTCTATTGAAAATGTCTATTTACATTGAGATAGCGCCTGAGTGGGATTCCTGTGAGAACAATTCAGTCTGGTCTTTGTCTAATCAATAGTATTAGAATAGAATCAGTTTTCATCATGTTTCCCTTTTGGTCCCAGTGATATCTGTTCTGAGCAAGTCTCAGTCTTGTATTGGTAGTGGTCCTGCATAAAACTAATAATCTTCCTGTGTTCACATGTGGTGAGGTTTCAGGGTCTCCGTTTTCCTGACATGCCAGACAGCGGCTTTTTCTTGGTGACTAAACTTTTCTTAGATATTGTTGTGAGTGCGAATCCTTCCTTTGTGCCCTGTGATTGCCTGGCGACCATTCAAGGGTATCTCTCCTCTTACTGTAGTTAACTATTGATCAAGTAGTGATTTGTAATGAAGAAAAGGTGCTTTAGATGTGACAATTACATGGACACCAGAGTTAGATTTAATTGAGACTACAATATGGAAAAAATTAAACAAAAAGAGATTTAAAATGTGTCCGGAGGAATTCTGACTCATTCATTCACTGTGCGCCAATTTTAGACTAATCAATGCTCATCCATGCTTGGCTTTATGGACTTTACATTTTGCACCAGGAAAATAAGGGGTTTCCACTAACTGTTTCCCCAAAATGTACTGGCAAGATGTCAATTTGAGATTTTAATCATGACTGTTAGTCTCATCACCTATATAGCATGTTAAAAAGCAATAGAGGGTAAAATTGAATCGCCCCTTGCGGAAAGGGACGAATAAAGGTTTGACATACTTCTGCCTTAGATGTTCTATATTGGGATTTGAGCCACAAGGAGTTTTGGCTGAACTTTAGTCATTTGAAAAACAAATGCGTTAACAGGCATAGCACATGTTTCTGGCAGGGACCTCAATGCTCATTCCTCATTCATCACTTGCCCACTATACTTTGGACAGGTGTGTGTATCTGCGGCATAGAGCACGTACAGCCGTGTGTGTGTTTGTGCAGAGGAGGATTTAATACGACACTGTGCAGGTATCCATTCTGTGGTTGTAGCTTGCAAGCTGAGACTGCACAATTCTTGCATGGGCATCAGGCTACAAACCAAACACACTAGCCCAGACACAAGTGATTCATAACAATGTGATTATGTCGGTTAAAGTCGCCACCCGTCAAATTCATACCTCAAGCATTGTAAAACAGATTAGCTGTAATAATTTACAGACTCCCTAAAGGTAACCCCCAACTTATTTATCACAACAAACTTTGGTGTATATTTTCTGACAATTGTTTTGCACCCCATTGCTGCTTGCGATCAGCTGCCAGGGGTCCAAGACTGAGGGGCGCTGAGCTGGAACCCAGGAATGATAACTGAAACGTTTGCTCGCATGATGTATGTGCCACGAGGATTAGCATTACAGTAAAGAGGCCCACAGCTGGAGCTCTCACAGTAGCCGGTGAAGAGCTGAGAAACCGCACTATATGTACAGTCGGCCATTTGTAACACAGAATAATAACAGCTGTGTCACTTCGGATCCTAAAATAAGGATATTACTCCTTTACACCCGCTCCATTTCGTCTTACTTAATTTGTTATGTTGTAATGAGGTATTAAGGAGAATTTGAGCAGCTCCAAATGCATCATGTGGCGAAAAAAAATAAAAATAAAAAATAAACAACACTTGGGCAAGCCGTATTTATCAAACTCAAGTCCATCATTAGTCACTTTGTGTGGCATCACTTATTTCAGTTTTCCTCCTCCTCTCATTCATCGCTGTGCGTTCTTGTTTGTTTAAAATGTGCTCGTTACAAACGGTCGGTGCAGCGGGTCACTTTGATGCCAAGAAACTGTGAATACACAAGGGTTAGTATGTATTACTCTTACAATTATTGAGGACTGACATTTGGCACATTTTTTTCCCACCTGTAAAATAATCAAACACCCAGGAGAAGCATGGTCTTTATGGAGAGACCACATCATTCGCCGTGGTACGGAACTCCGCGTTAACTTGTGAGTCCAATTTAAGGTTTTTGACAAAGTAAAGATCATTTGCATAGAATAATCAGAATCCATTCAAGGAATCGAAATGGCTGGTTTGTTAAAAGCAGGAATATAATTTTAGAACATAGTAACTCTATTTAAGTAGAAATCAGATATTTTAATCTCATGTAATCAAGTAGACAATATATTTTGTTCTTTGGTACATTTAATTAAGCAAAATAGTATTTTTGTGCACAGGCACATATCTACTTAAATACAGAGTGAATATGTTTTCTGCTTTCGTCAGTAACTCATTGGGTTGTACTGTGGAAATTTTACTAACCTATAAAGCCATTGAAAGACGCGTGAAACAAGCTTAAATATAGTGCATGAGTGAAAAATATATTTGTTATTCTGCCCTTGCGTGCGTGTATTTGTGCATGTGTGTATGTGTGCGTGGGTCATTGGACATGGGAGGCGGTTCAGGCTGCACCGTTCCAGCTCATTAGTTGTGATTAATTGATGCACCAGCTTTCCCATGCTCGTCCTTGCTTAGCTCAGACATGGCTCACCTTGGAGACAACTATCGTCCTCTAATTTTTTTATTGTTTCAACTTAAATACATTTACAGTACTTTGCAACCCTGGTGCTGATTTGTTGACTTTTTCATATTGGATTACAATTATTTTTCCTGGTTCCATTCATTATCAATTGAAAACCCAGTGGTACCTGTTATATTCAGTTATTTGGACTATTGTTTTGGGAATGACAATCAATATTCTCCAAGATTATTGTCAGAATATTGTAATATTCTGCCTTTTCAATTTAGGGAAAAGTAAATAATAATTCTAAAAACCAAATCAGTATTCAGTTATAGTTCATCAGAATTCCTGAAAATGTCAGCATTTGAAAACTTAAATGATTTACAGTATGTATTTGTTAAATTGTTGAATGACATTCAAGTGAAAACTCATTCATGTGAAATTTTAATAATATTGCTAAATTGTAATTTATCTAACTGAAACATTTGAAACAATTTCATTCAACGAGATTACACACACAATTATAACTTGAAATTATGTTATGCATCCTTGAGTTCCTTTGAAGGTGCAATGTAAACCCTGATTTATCATTAACTTCATGATGTATTTTTCCCGCTTCATAGTGTAACATCTGTCCAATTTCACCAATTTAAACAGGCACAAATCTGGATGTGTTTCCAATAATGCAAAAGCAAAAATGCATGAAAATATAAACCTGCTTTATAGGAAAATAGAGTAAATAGCATCTGAAAAAAGTTTTTAAATATTTTTTTATTATATTACAAATCTACTCCGTGTTTTCAGAGGTGGTCCATCAGTGTAGCTTTGTCCATCAGCATGTAATCTCCAATTCCTGACAGAGATTATCTGACCCCAAAACACCAGAGGCTTGTTCGCACACAAATATACATCCATGTAGGTCTCCTCAATTAAGACATAATAAATTCTGCGCTAGCCTTCGTTGTTCCCACTTATTGAGGAAATATGCTCTCTAATCCACTCGTATAAGAACCATCTGTGTAAATGTGTGTGCCCACTGAGTCTTGCTGGTCACTGGTCGACTGCACAATACTGTATCAACTATGCGTGTGTGTGTGTGTGTGTGTGTGTGTGTGTGTGTGTGTGTGTGTGTGTGTGTGTGTGTGTGTATGTGTGTGGGATCAACTTATGTGTGAGTCGTCAGCCTGAGGCGTTCACAAGAGGATCCGTCTCATCTTGAGTCTCGGCTCTCTCCTGCTTTACGCTAAAATAAATAGCTCTTGTTTCTGTTGGGTGCCGGACCACTAGCACACGCACATAGGCGCACACGCATGCAACCAAGTTATTCTTTGGTAGCCTGTGCATACGAAGGTATTCTAAGAGTGGAACAAAATATCAATATTGTGATTTATTGTTCCAATTATCTTTTGTACACTACACTATTGATATGAGTACTTTGTTTTTTTCTTCATCAAAATGTGTTTTCTTTTTTAGCTTGTCTATACAATATTTATGTATAAATACTTTAAACTTGTTTGCATGTTGTCATAAAATAAATACATCGATTGAATTTTGGTTAGTTTTTAATGTGTAAAAGGCAAAGCAGTTTTGCAATTACTTACTCAGTTGTTTAAAATTGATATCACAATAAAAGCTGTTCACTAAGATGATTTTATGATAAAATTACTGAGATTATTTTTGTCATGTTTTTTGGTCACCTCTCTATTTTGGTATTGGACATGAATTTTCGTCCAATGCAATCGAATAAAGCATACTTTCAGTAGCACTGGTAGAATAAGGCATTCCCACCCCTAATGTACACAGACACTACAAATTATAAATGTATGTTTGTCTTAGTATACTTTAGGCATTTTATGTTTTTTAAATGATCATTTTCTATATTTAGGAGTTATTTAATGTGTGGTGTCAAACCACATGTATATAAATATCTCTAATAAAAAATCTGCTGGGATTTAAAAAAAAAAGCTAATCCATTTTCTTTCTCTATATTGACCCCAAGTGACCACACATGCAGTGTATGAGCACATTCTGAACCTTGTGTTTAAATCCGGCGCTCGCAGATAATTCAGACCTAAATATGCTTAAAGCTGCAGAGGTTTCTTAATTTCCTGTGCAGGCCACACACAACTTCTGAGAGCACCCCTCTTCCCCCCCTTCCCTTTTGGCAATGGAATGCTCTGAACCCAAGACGATGAATCTGCTGCCGTTATTTTTTCTTGCGTACTGTAAAAATAGATTACAGTAGAGGGCTTTGTCTTTAATTTAACAAAATAATTGGAAGTTTAAGTGGAATTCTTTTCTAGCAAGTTTTTTTGTTGTTGTTTTTTCTGTATGAATATGCATTTGTGCGCAAATCTCAAAGGAGAAGAAACAAAAATGTTTGCAATAAAAGTAAGTGTCATGTCTCGGAATAAAACAGGGAAGTAAACTTTTATTAGTCCCTACATGGTGACATTCCATTTTTATAGCAATAAAAATATCCATGTAAAGTATATATACGGCACATATACCGTGTATAATGCAATGCAATGCCGATGACCAGAGTGTATGCATCGTATCTTGGCATTATATATATATATATATATATATATATATATATATATATATATATATATATATATATATATATATATGTATATATATATATATATATATATATATATATATATATATATACAATTATTATTCATGTGTAATTCCTCTATACACTGTAAACACTGTGTATTTTTAGTTTGTTGTTATTAATTTTTAGTAAATGTACACAACTAGTAAAGAACTGATTGTATGCAGTAGGTCGATAGTATCCTTGAGCATCAGTTCAACCATCAACATCAGTCCTTAAGCATCAGTCCCTGACCCATCACCCCATCAGTCATATTATCAACAATGGATTGAGAGTTATGTATAGGTTTATTCAAATGAGTGCAAATACTATAGGCATGAAAAAAATTGAGAAATGTTAAGTTACGGATACAAGAAACTAAACAGATGAAGAAAAAGAATATTCTACTGTATTTCTATTTTGCACCCATGTACCACTCGCAACTCTAGTGAGGATGAACACCACATAGAATGGATGGATGGGATATTATATGCAGTGCATTATATTAAAACCTGTGGGAAACTGTAATATAGCATTTAATTTTCTTCATGTGTCGAGCAAAGTAATCCACAATGAAAACTGTCATACAAAGCTGAGTGATATTATCCAGAATTCCTTAAGTCCTATCCTATCAACAGCAGACAGTGTTTCCAATTCCTATAATTGGTTTCAGACAGTTAACAATTCCTGAAGATTGGCTTCAGTCAAACCGTCGAATGCAAAAAAATTGCTTTGGGCGGGAAAAAAGTGCAAAGGGAAAAGCGGAGTAGCGGGAAATAAATCCCCCCCAACCCCCAGCCACCCCTTATCCGCTCCTGCCAAAAACTCTTGGCCAAACAGAGTGCTCATTGTGTCTGCAGTTCTGCTCTTTGTCGCCCCCCTCCACACACTGACTGTCCTTTACCACAGGAGCAACTGCAGGAGCATGTAGTAATTACATCAAGAATAACAACATACGCATTAGTAAAGTGCAGTAGGGATGCACAAGTTCAATTAAACATAATTAATGTTGATAAATATCTAGCTTTTAATTTCAAGCATTTGTTTTTCACTGGCGAGATACGTATATATACTGTACAAAATAAGATAACTTAATTTCCTGCTGCCTACTCGTGCTAAAAAAACAGTTCCTTCTTATTTGACCCAAGGCTGGATTATGGCAACTCTTTGTGAGACGTTGTCCAATCATGTCGCTAAAAACTATTCATCTTGTCCAAAACACCTTTGCCAAATCCAGGAGAAGATATCATATTTCTCCTGTACTGTAGCATAAAAGTAAAAGAATTGAATTTAATGTCCTAGTTCCTCCCCCGGGGAACCATTTTGCTGAAATAGTCAGGCAAAAGGGTATATCAAATACATTTTTTGACAAATCTTATATGTAGGGAAAACTGTCTTGATCCTAGAAGGCCAGACCAGTATTTTTGTTGCCAGCACAGAACTTTAAATGTCGCTTATTGGGCTGGTGTTCTGTGTGATTGTTCTCTCACCCCCTACCTGGAAATTCAACCTCTATGTATATTTCACTTTCTTTATCAATCAAACCTGTCTTTGTATTACCACTATCCATTTCAAAGCCCCATTTCTATTTGAGAGTATTTTCTTAGGGAGTTTTTCCACAACCCCCTCGTCAAGTGCTCCCTCATGTGAGGTTGAGTTGGCTTTCCTATACGTATTTCCGTAAACTATACAGGAGTGCTGTTGTTGACCTGTTCAATATGTGATGTGCTTTGAATTGGCTCCCCATGAACCAAAATGACTTGACTTTACAGAATAAGTCCAAATTGCCACAATTTTTGGACTATAAAACACACACTCCAAATTTTACAAGATTTCATTTTGTTCCTATGTAGGCTGGACTATAACCCAAGGGTTCAAATTGGGGGTAACGTTAACGGCTCATATCCTGAAATTCTAATGTCTATTGGCATCAACAGCAGCCAATGAGTTAAAAAAAAAGGTTAGAGCACCACCTATAGTATTGGAGGCAGGTGTAATCATGAATTTATTCTTCTCCTGCAGCAGTTGTTGGATTAAATGCTTACTCGTTACAGCAGTAGCTGTGCAAAAACATACACAAGAAGGTGATGAGTTAGCAGTCAGCAATTACCGCTCAATACTTCACATGTGGAAATGGATGATTGATGCGGGACGTTTCATTTCCACACCTCTAAAAGCTCCCTTTTAGCGGTAGCACCCTTCACACCACGTAGTGGGTGCGCTTCAAAGACCTCCAAAGGGATCTGGCTTTCCTGCTCGGCCTCTCCGGGACAAGAGTGGCTTTATTCTGTGGGCAGGGTGTGTGTGTTGGGGTGGCGGGGGGCACCAGAGGCTGGCGCTGTGTTGGGGATTCCACACCTGTGTTTGCTCCATTCCGATAATTGAGAGCCTCGTGCTATTTTGGGCGCCGTGCACAAAGTGGCTCACTCATATATCTCGGGTTGAATAATCTTGGCTTCGAGCTGGATGGGGCTGGAAAAGGTTGAAATGTGCGGATTAAGCGTGCAGGGGTGGGCAAATATGCAGCGGCATATGAGTGTGAAAGACAAACAAGCGGAACAGAGATGTATGGCTCAATTGTGACTGCTGCATTAGCATCGATACGCCTCTCGTTTCCAACTACAAGTGGCGGAAATAAGTCTCTTGTGTGGAATGTGTTTATCAGGCTTTTAGTGAAAGGTGCTGATTATGCATGTTATTGAGTGATTTTCCGAAGAAATAGTTTACAAAAACAAGATATATTGGCGATTTCTATTCAGTGTTTAAGAACTTCTTAAATGTGTACTAATAATTAGTTTAAATTACTAATATTTGTTACACTGCATAAGCCTGTTTAATATTATCATGACTAAAATAACTGCATGACTATAAAGTTTAGAATTTAATTGAATATCACTGACAACTTTTAATAATCATCTTGGATTTTAGTACTTTGGTTCAGGAATACGACTTATTTTTTAAATATTGTATCTCTGTGGCCTGGTGGAGAGTGTTGATGATGTCCGCCTCACACACAGTTCTAGGATTGAGGCTTCAGTCCATAGTGGGTTCCAACTTTCCTGTGTGGAGTTTGAATGTTCTCCCTGGGCCTGTGAGGGTTTTCTCCTGCTACTCCGATTTCCTCCCACATCCCAAAAACATACATGGTAGGCTGTTTGAACACTCTAACTTGCCCTTAGGTATGATTGGGAGATTGAATGGTTGTCTGTCTCCTTGTGCCGTGCCCTGCGATTGGCCTGCAACCAATTCAGAGTGTCCCCCGCCTGCTGCCCGTGGTTGGGTGGAATAGGCTCCAGCACCTCCTGCGTACCTTGTGAGGATAAGCGGTATGGAAAATCAATTAATGAATGTTTTCTGTTAACTTTTTGTGATTTACATAGATTCTAACTTCAAATGATGTGGAATTGTCAGGCATAATTCTGAAATGGTTTGGTAACTCATTTCATTCACCAAAGTATTGGAAAACTAAGATTAATATGTGCGTCATTCACAGATAACTTTGGAACACTTCTTTGTGAATTTTTTTAATATTTCTCATTTCATTAACACAATGTATTTTCTTTTCATGTGAAAAAAAACATGCATTTTGTGCAATTAAAAGTTTATTGTTAAAATGTTTTGTATTAAATAAAATCTTTCATAATTTACCAACCAACATGCAACATAATAATGAATTGTATTCCCAATCTTACAAGAAAGAAATTGAGCAAAAAAACAAGTGGGAGACAATAGCAAGTCCTGGCAGCCACAGGTCAGCCTGAGTGCAGACCTCTGAGTCTACATAACAGTTCACTTTGGCTTCTGACGTGCTTCTCTCACTTTTTCACACAATCCCCTTGAAAGTCTTAATTGATAGGCTTGCTCAGTGGCCATGAAACTCACCCCAACAAAATGTTCCAGATGTAATTAAATTTCCCTGAAAAATTTGCTCCGCCCACCATTCCAGGCGTGTGTTAAGTATTTGCGCCAAGCGACAATGATAGATTTAGCGTTATGTTACATGCTACATGACAGCCCCTGCGTTCACCAGTTCATTATGATATTAATAGGAATGGGTTGAAAAGGCTAAAACATTCCTCACTTGTCATACGGCCTTAACCTTGTTAAACTTTTCAAAAAAAAAAGCAACCAACCCCTAGGAATCCAAATGGGAACCATTTTTATTTAAAATGTGAACTGGCTGTCTTTGCTAGCCTGGTAATTTATTACACAAAGGCGGGAATTGTGACAAATCATTCAGCTCAGAAAAGCGGGCCGTGGCAAAGTTCAGCAATTAGGCTGCTGCGTAAAAATGGTTGACTCCCCCAGCGTTGGGCGTATTGGATTTATGTTCGCTCGCCGGCTTTGCGCTCACGTTCAAAGGGCGGCGTAGGCGAGAGGGAGGTTGACACATGGGGAATGTCCACAAATATGGTGGAACACACGCATTTTGCAGTAAATCTGAACGCGGAGAAATGGTTTTTTTTTGGGTCGGGGGTGTGGGCTTTGGAGGTGGTCAGCGAGAGGGTGTTGAGTGAAGACATAGCTAAATAATCAACCCGAGACGGGGGTCAACTCTTTCCTAGTCATCTGTGGTACTAAAGAGCCCGAAGAAAAGAGTAGATGGTGTTGCTTTTACAAAAAGAGGTGATTTGCAATGTGACTGTTTGGTAAAATAGTCAAATTACAAATCACCTCTTTTAGTTTTGCTTAGAAAAAGAAAACTCCAAATAGAAAAAGCAGCTCAGACATGTTATATTTTGACTTCCAGTCAGCCAAGCCTAAACCCTCTGTCAATATTTAGCTTCCATTTAATGGGGTCATTTTATGCTACTGTCTGAACGTGATGGCCAATGAGTAGCTACTTGCTCAGTGTCACACTTTTTTAAGTATACATACCTGTAAAAACCTCTCAAACAAATATTGCAGCCTAATGCATTGAACAGCAAGAAAAAAGTGGCTTTCTAAACATGGCTAACAATAATTTTAATTAATTTACGTGCAATGGCTTTTTATAATTTGATGATCCCCTTCCAGATGTTGTAAATATAGATGTATTATTATTAAAACACGTGTTTAACTGATTTCCTTGAGTGTTCATACTCTCCCTCTGAGAGCTCTTTTTTTAAGAGCTAAGGTTTGCACACTGCATGGTTTATTTTCTTCATTTTACTATGACTGTAATCTGTAGTTTACCACAACATTTATTATTTATAATTTGTCCAAATGAGCCCAAGACAAATGGGCAAGACCAAATTCCAAGATTTCCCTTCAGTCATTGCAGCACCAATGGTGTGAAATTTCTTGTATCATTGTTGTACTTCCAAAATAAACTTTTTGACTCAACTAAAATTGCAGCTTTAAAAGTCATGAATTATTTAACCTGTTTTGCAGTACAGTTTGCTTGTGGAAAATGAGTGGAGTACATCGGAATTCAAGCAAGCAGGTTATTCCCTCACTGCATGGCTCACCAAACAGGCAGGTTTTATATTATGTACCAAGGTGTTTTTTATAAGGTGACCTCTTTTTAACCCTTCTCTTATAAAGACCAGAGACCCACTCATACAATGTGTTATGCTATGCAATGTGTGTGCATAACACATCATATACATACAGTGTATTAAGAACTTGTCTAACAGTAGATTTGCAACAACTTATTTGAACGATTGGAAATGTCTATGTTATGGAGCTGTGGCACATATTGCACTGAAACATGGAAGTATAGTTCTGTTCTGGACAAGCAAAAGTGCCCAAATGAGTACACACGACACAGTATTTTATTATCCTTTCCAAAATGGCTCCATGCTTGAGATGGACTACACTACACGTTTAGTAGAGTAGACCCGAGCAGAATAGAATAAAATTGAATAACATATCTTATGTTATCATTGAAGCATTAACGTCAGAGATTATGTCAGGATGAAGGCTGATCATTAATTTATTAGCAGGAGTAGACATCCATGGTAATAAAGACACACCATTCCTAGTGCCATACAAGGTGCAAACCCAGGGGCATCTACGTTATTACATTTTTTTTCTTAAACGCAAAACTCCATCAACAAGTGAACAACTAAACATCCTTCCACGCTGAAAATTTATTTAAAAAAAAACAGCAATGAAATGTTATGGTGTTCATTGCAGTTTCCAAATCCAGCAAATGGGAGGCCCTTCATGCCGTTTTTTTTTTTTTTTTTGGACCCCTGAAGACCCACCCGAGCAGAATTCAGGAGGAGGAACAGGGGGTTATGAAAAAAAATGCCTGTCATCTATAATAACACTACTGCTTCCTGTTCGGGTGGTGACTGAATCATTAAGTTTCCTACCAATATACTCAAAAGGAGCAGATATGGAAATGCCTAAAATGTCAAAATGTTAAGATTGCATAACTGGACAACTATTGTAAATTGCCAGTGGAGAGATGGAGAGGAAAGCGAATAATAATAATAATTATTATTTTTTGTCCACAGCAGACATTTTGCATCAGCTGTTGCTGCTTGGATCAAGAGTATTGAGAATATCCGAAGTGCACTCATTGCACCAAGTTAAAAAAGTTTGTCCAAAAATTATTCAGTAAAATAAAATGTCTGGGTCATGCTTCAGTCCAAAATTTAATGAGCTGTACCAACACAATTCATTATTTTCATTTTCCTACGCTGGAAGACCAAATCCATTTCAACTTGGACTGAAGGATTATTTTTAGCCTTCCCTAGTTAGAATGGATTGTCAAACACCATCAATGGCAAAGAGTGAAGAAATTGAGTTATGTTAACTATTTTCAATTATAGCTATAAATAAGAACTAACAGGATGGTCAGTGCTTCATCTAGGAATCATGTCACACATTTTGTCCACTCTTGGCAGAACACGATCAGGTCAGCCACATGTATATGTTGTACATGCATACACAGTAATACACACGTTTTTCAGACCTGTGTTAAAATCAGCAGAGTGGATGTCTACCATCATTTAGCTGTCAGAGGTAGAAACAAAATAGATGAGGAATGAAGTGTTGGGACCTGCTTGACCTTGTGCATGATTGCCTCCTAAATAGCCGAGACTGAAATTGGGCATTTTACACCCTGGCACCTGCCCAAGACCCAATTTGTCCCAGTATGGAGAGCAGCGTGGCTTGAGTAGCACACCACGTCAAATAGCAATTTCCTGGGCTCTCTCCAATACCCCTTTACATAGAACCTTGAGCACAGTACAGTACAGCATTTGTCAAAATTCACTTTGGATCAGTAGTGGATGTCCTGAATGATTAAGCCGTCAGCCTTCCGTCACATTACAGACTCCATATTTAAGCAAAGTGTACCTCTATTTGAGGAATATGTTTTAAATTATGTACAGTACATTAGTACTAGTCCCAATAGTAGCACTATAGTAGCACTACAGGGACTAGGGCATAAGTACTATGTGGTATTTTGGCCTTGTAATTTCCTTTCAGTATTTTTTAATAGTATATTGTAGTATATATTTATTCATATGTACTATTACCTGGTACAGTATTTGACTCAAGTATGTTCCTCCTATTGATGTTGATAGTCTAGTTTATTTTGACTATGAAGGCTGAGAGTGATCGTTCCCAGTTCATGCTCCAAAAGAATGTAGTGTACAAATTTATATCAGCCTTAGGTTAATGGATCAGCTACTGTAAAGTACATAATATGCGGCCCCTTACCTTTAGTTATTTTGTTAGTTTAGGGGTTTAATCCCAAGGCGCACCTTAGCCGCAACTGCGCTGGAATTGGTGGGTTTAAGACCCTGAGCTGGGATCAGTTCAAGTGGAACCCAACCCCGAGGTGTCTGTTTGAGGCGTCTGGAACTAATCGATGAGAAAGAAGCATCTGTGGAAAAGATGTTAATGGAGGTCGGAGTCAGCGGGGCTACTGTCTCATGGCCCAGTTGTGGTATCACAGCGCAGCATTACCACCCGATACAGTGGTTGATGCAAAAAGTTGGCAACGTGAGAATAATTTTACACTCATATTTCCCATGGTTGCTATTTTTATCACCACAGTTTCATCATCATCTTGTTTCGTCTTTCTGAATTCTCCTGCTCATATATTTTCTATCAATTTCTGTGCTAAGACCTTCCCCTCTGAACTCAATCCATAGTCTGGCCCTCAGCTTGAGCCCCTCAGCTGCTGGTCTGCTCTCACACTAACCCCCTTGTTTATATCTGGGACGCAATTAAGTCCGAGCCAAGTAGAAGAGTCCCAGGGAGAGCGACAAGAGTGCAAGCTTGTGAGTCGGATTTCAACTTCAACGCTCGCCCACAGTCCTCCCTGCCCCATTTTTCTCTTTTACGCCTTTTTTTTACCTACCTCCTTTTTCCCAGTTTTACTTTTTCCACGTTTTTATTATCTATTAAATCCAGCAATGGATGGATGGAGAGTATTAAACGAAGATGTGCAAAGGAAGCAAGACCTGACTTCACTTCTGTCCAATTTAGATCAATATCAATTATACAGCATGACATCATTTTTTTACCATGCGATGAATGTAGAATCATTCGCACGTGCAAAACAATTATTCAAATTTATGCTTTAACCAAGTAGGATCCCCCCATTGTTGTCCTGAAAAAAGTGCTTGTAGATGTCCACATGTGTGGTCCAGTGGCCCAGGGGAGCCATCCCACAATCCCAGACACACGTGTGCAGGCAGAAGCAGTAGTGCAATTCCGAGTAGGTAAACACAGATTTGACTGGCCACTGCACACACTCCTCACCTAAATGTTACCCAGTAAATCCAAAGCTGGAAGTGCTTATAGTAAGTTTGATTTCTTTTTTGTATTTAATGTGAAAATATCTTGATTTTTCTGAACTGCCAAATACCCTATATCCGTGGCATATTTATAAAAAAAACTAAGAACAAACAAAAATACTCTAAAAGTTTGGGATTATACAGTATATTATATTGTAGAAAAATTATAGAAAACCAAGGGCTATTGAAAATGGTGGACATTGGTACCTCTATATACAAAATTAATTTGTTCCAGCAGTGGTTTCCTAACTTGGATTTTTCGTGAGTAGAGTCGCATTTTACATTGAAACGCGGTAATTCAATCCAACCATTCTAAGGTCTCAATACTACCCCCAAAACCCTTTTAAAAAATCTTAATATTTTCTGATCCACTTATCCTCAAAATCGTCACGGGGCACTGGAGCCTATCCCAGCTGACAATGGTCAGTGAATTAGGTGAGACTAACAACCATGCATGCGCATAATCTCAAGTGATCAATCAGCCTACCATGCATGTTTTTGGGGTGTAGGAGGAAACCAGACTACCTGAAGAAAACCCATGCAGGCATGAAAAGAACATGCAAACTCCACAAAGGAAGGCTCGAACCCACAACTCGTTCTCTAAACTTTGAGGCAGACATGCTAACCACTCTCTATCTTGGTGCGAGAGAGAGAAAGCACTTAATTGATTAATTTCCTAATAATATTCAAGCAAAAGCTCATTCTCAGGTGTACTCATGATTTTAATAATTTTCCATTAATTAAATAACTGTGTCCCAAATCGACATAGAATAATATTTTTTAGCACCATCTTCAGGCTGCAGGTGTTTCAGCACAAGTCTGCACTCTGTACCCTCACATTCCATTGAACATTGAATTATTTAGTCTTGTTACACTAAGCAATATAGTATAGTTTCATTACTTCTCTACTTCCAGTATCTCAGCACCCGGCTCCAACATTGCATCCCCAAAGATTAAATGATTGCTTCACTTTCACAAGGGAGACACGCCAGGGATGTACAGCCTGTTGACTGACAGGCGGGATAAACAGTGGGAACGTCCCTGACCTCGCAACACCACTCTCCAGGAAGACGAATAGCCACTCTGGTGGCCCTGAGCAGATAAAATACACCCATACCTTCTTCAACACCATGTGTGACAGTCATCACGGGTGGCCTATCAGCAGGAGGCATAAAGAAGGGGTGGAGTGCAAGGGTGGGGTCAGGTGCAAGGGGGGACACATATTAGAAACATATCAGGAATTAACTCTGCAGGTTTATTTTCCTTCCTGCTTTCACTCCTTGGTACCAAGTTGTATTCATCCTGCATTTTGAACTAATTAGTGACATGAAGTGAAAGAATATTAGGCATATATACTTTTTTTTTTAAACAGTCACTTGTATATAGCATGAACACACACACACATAATGATAATTGTATACTCTTGTAGGCACAACATCGTAACTATTTTTTGTCACTAAAATTACTCTTTTTTATAGACTTTAGTTAATCATGCCTGACTTTGAGCCAACCAAACTGTTTAATGTAGTATGTGTTTTGAATGTGTTTTAAAATTTTGTAATCTGTATTGCATATATTTTTTAACTAGCTCAAGAATGCCATGAATAGGAACTCGGCGTTATGTGAGTTTATTACAAATATTGAGTACATTTGTTTGTATTACCAACCCCACCGCCTTCAAGAATTATTAGGAAAAATAAACGACATTGTCCGATAGAAAATTGGCAAATTGAGAAAACGTGGCAAAATTTAACGCAATTCAGCCTTTAAACTCAATCAATCTTTGATGCTTATTGGCTTGAACTAGCTTTAAATCTAAATTTGGAGATCTATGAGTTCTTTCTTCTGTCTGAATGAGTGAAAAAACTTGCATGCAAGGGGAGCTCGTGTGAAAAAGAGGAGGCCAGACCTTCAATTTCCTGTGTGACTATTTGCTGTGGACAGGGAAGGCCAGACCCCTGTGTAGCTATCAGAAATCAGCCAACAAATGTCCCTCGAGCCACCCCCTGCCCTGACGATACCCTCTCCCACCCCTCCTCCCCTTTCCTCTCAGCCCAGGCCCCAGGGCCGCTGTGGGTTAACCTCACTCAGCCATGACCAGAAAGCAGAGTGATATCTTACTCATCTAATCCCCCCTCAGTCATCATGCAATAAAGTATGCCTTGCGACCTATGAACCAAGTCTGTACCACCCCCCGCCCCATCACACTCCCACCAGCAACACTCCCGACCCTTCCCGTCCGAGGGCATGTAAAGACGATTGGAAGGACAGTTAGCAGCCCCTGAAACATTGTCACTGCCAAGTTTTTCACTGTTGAAGTTGTGTTAAATTCTTAACACGTAGGCTGGCTAAAGCTCGATGTGGATTGGGTTCAACTCAAAATTCCCTTGTGGGTATTTTACTTCACGGCTCATGATAACAATAAATAGACAAAGAGGCAGCCAAACTGCAGAAGAATTCCAGTGAAGTTCACGTTACTTCTGAGGGAATTGCATCTTCTATGTTCGGGAACATTGACGCTTTTACAACATGTTGTCAAAAAAAGGAGGCATGCAAATGTCTTTGTAAGATTACCTCATTGATGCCCATTGATGGCGATCAATGGCATTGAAACTAAATCATTCATTTGTAGGTATGTTGTATCCATGCTGAGCGAAAGGCAGTCCCAAGCTGTTTAGAGGGGGTTCAGGCCTCCCTTGCACGAGCACATCTGGGCGTTATATCAAGCCTTTAATTAATCCTGAGTGAAGGCCAGCCAATGACAAGCTGACTGGGCAGGCTCCAGTCCAGGACAGGGCCTGATTTATGACAAGTGTGCTCCAAACAGCATTGATTTATTTCAAAATGAGCAAAGGAGAGTGTAGAGGAGGAGTAAACTCTGGAGGGGAGGCTAAGTATTAGGAAATGAGGAGGAGAGGAATAGGTGTTACTCTTACTAAACAATGTGAGTCCATATTTATTTTTGTTAACAATGTTTCCATGTTCCATTTGTTCAAATCAATACACACACCCCAGCTCCACCACAACAGGGTTAAAAAATATCCCCTTAATTAACCAATATTTCCAATACTATCTCAGGAATAATGGAATGATCCCCCTTTTTCAGCATTTTATTACAGCGGGGTTGTACTAATCTCAAATACGTAAAATTCTTCAGTGCATAAAATAAGCAATATTCCTAATAATTTGGTCCATATTGTACATGATGACATGTGATTTATATCATTTACTCCAGATAAAACTTGTTTATTGTTCTGCTCACTTAATTTATTTCTCACAAGTACGCGCTGGCTGATACGGTCGTAATTCAAGTTTATGTGTGGGCCGCTTGACACAACAGAGGGAGCATCAAGACTTGAACTTTGTACCTCTATTCTTGTCCATTTTCTACAGCAGGAAGCAACATTCTGACATCTTAACTCCTTTGCTACATGTCCAATCCATTTGGGATGGAAGGGTTGGCAGTGAATGATCATGCTTTAGTGTCATTGACTGCAGCGACAGATGTTCAAACCATTTGAATTGGGATGGACTGAGTGATCATTTACTGCTGGAAATCAATTGCTGTCAATGGCAGTGAGGCTACAGATGAACTGCTTTTCTTATAATAAATCAGAAAAGAGAAACTGAGAAAGAGTAGATTGATTTGGGAATTTGCGAACATCACTTCATCAGGTGTGCAATGTTCTCTCTTCAGGCATGTTCTGTCAGTCCTGGTGCACTTTATCGTTTCACACTGTAGGGGTGTGGTGTTGGGGCAGGGGATTCCTTGTATGTTTTTTTTTTCAATTATATATGTCACAAACGCAGTAAAACATGGGAACACCCTGGACCTGGATTACCAACTGTCCATCTCCTATCCCATTCAACTCCCCCAGGTTGGGGACTCAAGGAGGTTGTCCTTCAAGCTGTTCTTATGATCTAGCATGTGAATTATATTGTGGGACGTAGTACCTGTGTTTGCGTCTATTCTTAACCAGGCATTCTTGTGGCTTCCTTGCGCACTGCAGAATAGTTGGTGAAAGCTGCACAGGTTTTTACGAGTATCCGTCACTCAACATGCTTCCTAATGATAAGGAGTTTATGACTCTACGTTTTTATATTTACCCCGTTGTACAAATTGCCAATCAATAATGTATGGGAAAAACAATTCCTTGTCCTTCATCTTACCTTTTATGGGATTTTTTTTAACTCCATGTCAATCATGTCTAAGGAATGCAATATCGACTAGCCATTTTGATTGGTGTAGATTTGAATTTTGCACCCAATTCTTATGAACATTTTCCAGTCTTTACTATTATGCAAAATTTTCACCATATTTGGGACACTACACCTCTTATTTGTAATAGCAATTACAGAGCTTCCTTTTTAAACTTTAATTTGTGATTTTGAAGAAAAAAAATCACAGATTGTTTTGGTGACGACATTGCACCCATCCAAATGATGACGCCTGGTCGCTCCCATTTAATTTTGCATGCAAAACAAACATACAGTGCGCATACCATAGTGGATGTAAAACCCATAATATTCCGTGTCATGTGTAATATACTGCCTGTAAAACATAAAATTGTCCTGTTGCTATTCATGCATCTCAGGCCTCCGCTGGTGAGCAACTCTAAATCCAGCAGTCTACTGTGATTAATGGACCTTTTTAGCGCTATCGTCTAGACGTCAATTCCCAAAATACCTTGGGGCGCAAGGAAACATCATTGTTGTTACAGGACCACCACCTACCAACCCCCTCCCACTTTCCATTTCAGTCTTTTGTTACTCTTTTACCCCCTATAAGTGCAAAATATAGTGGCTCTCTGGTTATTGATGATCCCATCAACTCAGTTAGGGGTAACACATGAATTTGAACTTAACTCAGTGAACTGCCTCTGAATTTTATGCGCGAAAGATTTCACTTGTAAAGTGAACGTGCGACCCTCTTTAGAGGTTGGGTGCAAATTAAAGGTCTGACAAATGAGCTCAGACAGTTTTACAGCCAAGGCTTTTGTGATTCTTTGCTTATTTTGCAGCTTTTAGTGTTCTTTGAGGTGGTGACTACACGGGGTGCAGAATTTCACCAAATTTTCCTGGAAACTGTGACACATTTTACTTTTAATGACCTGACATGTAACTTAAGATTGGTATAACTAATTGACAACGTTGCAGTAACGCAACATTTTCTGATGAATCTGAAGGGCTGGGAGCCCAAATGAACACTGGTGTGCACGTCACAGTAGATGGATGGTAAATTAGTGAGAGTACGTTCAAAGTTATGCTGTGAAAATTTGGAAGAAGAAACTAGCAGTAATGTAATATTTGTGCATATAAATCTCCAAAATTTATGAACAAGTCTACTTGTGGTCATCACTGTGCCAAAACTTGACACAAGTGAAATGTTGAGCTGTGATTTTGTGTGATTTAACCTAAAAATGGAGCAAATGACTTAATGTTAACCAGAAGATATCAACCCTAGAGAGAGTAGACAGGGCTGTGACAGCTCATACCACAGTGAACTAATGATGTCTAGCTGAGTGTCAGAACCTGACGAGGTCGTAGATGAGAGAAGAAACTACAACCCTGTGACCGCAGCCTGAATTACTGCATGATGAATTTGCTCCCCGAGCCAGCCAGCAGGGTTCAGTTTGTCCCAAATCTCTCCGCAAGCATTTCACGCTTGCCAGAGGGGAAACAGAGCAACAGAGTGCAAGTCATTGCCAAGAGTGCAATGGGCCTGTTTGCGAAGTCGAGGCACACTCGTATCTCCCTCCCTATCGCGTTCGCCTCTCTGAGGCCAGAGACGGCCATTTTCAGTACACCCGTGGGAATTGGGGAATTCAGCCTGCACCCCTAAGAATATATTTTTCACCAAGACCTCTGTTCATAGACACACAATCGCTAATACTGGAAGGAATGTGCTTTTTTAAAATAGGAATGGCCAAAAAGAGAGTCTTGATTCTTGCATTGGGTGGAGAGGTCGGGGAGTTTGGACCGCAGCAGCAAATAGACACTTAAAACATCTTCAGGGAGATGTTTTTTCTTCTTCTTCGTCTTTAAGACGTGCAATAAAATGTGTCACGACATTGTGATCGTGTTTGAGCAAACATTGCGAGGTGGCTCACTAAAATGCATTCATTAGTCAATTAATCACTACATTGACGAATGTGAAACTCCTTCCCGGAGCAATCAGTCACCCAATCATGCACTGTCAGGAACAAGGTTACAGTAGGGATCTATTTCTGTCCCTCGAGATGCAATCTATACCAATGTAGGTCTAAAAGTTGATTAGTAGGCTCCAAGGTGACTTTAATACCCAAATGTCATAAAAGTCAAGTGTCAAGTGGGAAAAGACACTACTAGTGGCAGGGCATTGCAGCCTACTACAATAAGTTCAGGAGCAGGTTACCGTATATTAAAAACAGGCATGTTAGTGATCCGCATATGGAAGTCTGGATGCGATCAGAGTCCAAAAAAACGCTGCTGCTTTTTATTATTAGAGTTAAGGAAGTTTACACAGCCACAACCTCAAGCTGGATTACACAAATAGTTGGTCTCCTTTTTGTTTTTGTCTTGGCACGGCAACCTGACCATCCAGTCCGATCAAACAAAGGATGAGATCCTAATTGTGTTTGATTGATAACAATGCTCAGTGCTTTTAAAGGGATCAATTGCTTCCTTCCATAATTATTGTGTGTATAGCGTAAGCACCGATTTAATTGTGATCAAATTTAGGACACTTGTAGAATTTTAAATCATTTTTTGATTTAATGAAAAGTAGATGCCTACTACATTTGAACCGGAACTGCAGTGAATAGTGGCATTGACAGTCATACATGTTCAGTGAAATTTTAATGACTGTGACTGTCAATGGCAGTAAATGAGTGATAATGATAATTTCTCATATTGTAATGGAATATTTAAAGCAAGCCAAAATGTAATTTTCAAGATGATGTAGAAAAAAATATTCCGTTACAGAAGCTTTTGTGATCTTATTTTTACTGGAGAAATATGCAGTGTTTATAACAATAGTGTCGACCTTTGTGTAGGCTAAAATTAAACAAAAAGTAAAAAACTTAACACTGGTTGCTTTTGTGTAATGTAGACATAGCAGACATTTGTGATAATAATTTACCTTGCACTTTGGAAGTGGACCATTCACATTTTTTCTTTATACTAACTAAATTATTTAACTGCACCGTCCATTATTTTCATTCATATGATTTCTGTCACATGTCTTTCTGTCCAAATGTCCATAAAGACCACTGTGGACAATGCTTAAAAATACTGCTTGATTTTCAGATTCAACAATGTTCCGGGCATTTGACTCGCTGTTGCACAATCCCCAAGGTAGTCACAATCATATTGTATGTGTCTGTATGATATGCTTGGAGAAATGTGCAAATTGCATTTAAATGGTATAGTAAACTCATTACCGCACCGAAATTATATTTCACCAGCATGCAATGGAGGACAGTCAGACCTCATTTATGGTGTAAACATGCTTTAGCTTTTCCAGATTAACTTCATGTATCCGATTACCCTCTCTAGACCCCTTACACGTTCCTACACAGGCCAGTTAAGGAACTCTAGCCCAGTATCTCAAAAGCGGTCGGCTGACTCCCAGTCCTTCCTTTTAATGAGGTTGGTTTTAAAGCATTACAGTTTATTTCATTCCATTCTCAGATTACAGCTGCACGCGTTACAGTGACAAATGCGTGGCCTGTTCGCTCGCAGGATGTCTCGTGAAGCCCAAGGCCACAAGCGGCGAGAGCCGTCCATCAGTGACCGTTATTAGCGGAGACCACCAGTGAATCAGGGCCATTTGGTGGGCTTAATAACAACTTGCACGGGAGAAATGAGGGACAGGAAGCGCCGCCAGACAGGCCGGTGCTGAGAAAGGCACTTTTCAGTAATGGGGGTGGAGTGGGGGTTCTCCATGGAAAAAAAAACATAGCGACAAGGCCTATCGGAGCTAAACACTCAGTATGGATTCCTTCCAAATATGACAATCAGTCCTGTTTTGGAAATAAAATGGCACATCCCGTAAAAGAAGGAGCTTGTTACGTCTGTAGACAATGCCCAACGGCGTCATGAAAACAACTCTGAAGGAATTCAACTGTCTCCTGCTCCTGTCCTCCAGGTGCTCAGTGGAGAGACAAAGCCAGTTTGACAGCAAACATTTGAGACCCTACGCGTTTTAACTGCCCATCAACATGGGAGGCTTTCACTTTAGGGCCAGGGGTTTATTGCACGACAGCTTAAATGCAGCTTGGGTTTCAGTAGAGACGAGAAAGTCCGGGAAAACGTTTATATCAAATTTAAAAAGTCCACCATGACAATCTTGGAGTCACAACTCATGGAAAACTCAGCATTTGGCCTCGTTCAACAATGTGAAATATATACTTGCAGGGACTATTCTAGTGAGATGGGGGGAAAATATCCCTACATGGACACTGTCAGAAAACAATCAAAGTACTCCATTGTGCTTGACTAGTACAGTTTTCATATATATATATATATATATATATATATATATATATATATATATATATATATATATATATATATATATATATATGAAACCATGATGACATCCTTTACTTCAAGCATTATTCTAGTCATTAAAAATTAATTTATACAGTATATTGAGAGCAAAATACGAATTAAAAATCGTACACCATGTGGAAAAGTACATTTCTAACACTTTAAAAAAGTATGTGTTTTTATCATCGGTTCCCAAAAAGACTCTCTCACTCATTCACTCACTCATTCAGTGACAAAGTCTTTAGTAGGTTCCTCTGAGTGAAGAAAAAAAAAACCCAATATAAATAATAAAAGGGTGTTTTTTGGCCCTGCTGGATTCTGGGAATTTTCGCCTTGTCCGAGATTCTCAGCAGTTCTGTGTTCCCTCCTGGCAAAACTTCATAAGAGGACTCACGCAGCTCACATATTTCGGCTTCAAATGATCTAGAAAAACACACTCCTGCTGGGTGGTAAAAAGTGGGCATGTACTAGACGTGAACTTGTGAAGGCTCGGGTTTGTGTGTTTGTGCGCGTTTATGAGCTCATGTGACTTTATTTGTCTACAGCTTGCGACGGTGTTGACTCTCGATTGGGGCGCGTCAGATCCCACTGATTCCTTCGCTGCCAAAATACCAAACGTGCTCGGCTCTGTTTATTTTCTCGATTAAATGAACCCAAACACGCTCTTTCACAGTAGATGAAATTTAGAATATTTCAAAAGGAGATTAAAAAGCTGTCGTAACCACAAATCAACTTGATCATCATGAGAGAAAGCGAGGCATTCTCTATCCTCGTCCAACCTCGCAGCTCTTTTGTTTAGGGTCACTATAGGCCTTTGGGTCAGCGGCCAAACTAAAGCTTTGCGGAATTCTTATTTCTCAGCGGAAACGTTGTACGAGAATCTCTTTGAGGCAGGCTTCGGGTGCGGAACAGATTGCCGAAGCTTTGCGAGACCACCCCCAAAGCCTGCCCACGGGCCAGAAAACAACCTCCCAGACCTCAACGTTGTGCTTTTGAGCACAAGAACCAAAAAAGAGAAGTCTGTGGGCAGAGTAAGAAACACAAGAAGCTTGTTTGACACCGCAAAAAGCTGCACATATGCTTCGTTCCTCCGACAGAACTGTTCAGAACTGACTGGGCTTAAATTAGCTCTCGGCTCAGGCCAGTCATCATCCATTTTCTACGCCGGCTGTCCTCAGATGGATACGACTAAGGGAAAACCTTTCCCAGCCGATTTGGGCCGAGACGCTTGGACTGGCCCCTAGCCAGTCGTAGGGCACTTCTAGACAAACGTTCCCATTTGCACATATGAAACATTTATAGCTCTTTCTGACCATCAGAATATTGTTATATCATTATATAAACACCAAATCTACCAAATAAAAGAATATACTCTGTTTCTCCAGGGCAAAAAGTTGGACTCTGGAAATGTGTGTCTGTTAGTAAACAGCAATAGAACATCACAAGGTTTGACAACTTTTGGGCACTGTCCTTAAAAATGGAGTAAATAAGCTTTTTATTAAATGTAACACTTAAATACCAAAAAATGTTCTTATTTTTGTTGAGACCGTTGAGACCGCTACCATCTGAATAGTGGTTTCATTCTTAGTAGCAGCGAAACCAACAGTTGTTCCTTAGTTGTAATTTTCACATCCAGTGGCGGGCTGTGCATGTTAATGACACACAGATTAGAAATATTGAAAAAGCTCTTTGCTACCGATTTTTACACGTTCACCTTGTCTGATCATTATGTAATGTGTTCACAATTTAATTTCATAATAACATGTCTGGGACATTTTTGTCAGAATTCTCTTAAGGATCATGAATTTTCTTCTAATTTGAACAACGTGATTTTTTGCTAAAATTAGCAAAATTCTAATATTGAACACCTATAAATTCTCACTCTTGGAGGCATCACTAAATAATGCTTCATGTATATTATTGCTCCTTGCCCACTTGCAACCTCATAAAAAACTACATTAATAAAAATAATAAAGGCTTTGATAACTTTTTATTATTAGAGTTATTGGTCAGGGAGTTTAGCTGCCCTTTATCCAACCCTAGTATATTTATAGATTCCTTTTTGCCCAGCATCAATGGGACAGTTCTTCCTGGTGTTTATTTACAAAACTATGGCACTGCTTCAGCAAACATGATTTCTTTTTTTAAAGACTTGTTTCCCCCCAAGAATCCTGTACACGCAATGCATTTTTGAACTGCGTGGGACCTTCCCCATTCCCAAACAGCCAGGTGTTGTAAGAAAAATACAGGTGTCTGGAGAGCTGAGGGGGCTTACAAAAAGCCCAAAGAGGTGCCTTCGACATACGTTAAGTATAATTATGCCCGCCTCATGCCTGACCACCTCCCACGGGTAAAAGTGGTAAGACCTGTTGCGAAAACTGAGAGCATGAAGTCATTTCCTCCTCACGGGGGCCATGAAGTCTCGCGAATGTGTGGCACACCATTGTACCATACCTTTCCTCTTGCATTTCTGGAGACAGTGATGTCAGTGGTGTGACCTCAGTCCTCCGAACTAAGTGCTGTAAAGTACCGACGAGGCTACACACAGGTGACTTGGAAATAATATCCTGACATTTTTATAAATACACTCCCTCAAGCCCTGTATTTCACTGATTGGGATCATTATGTGCTTAAGCTTGAGTTGCACTTTTCTTCATCCTGTGACTTTTTTTGAGAACTGCGTGTGAATTAATTTGTTAATGTGGAAAGTTTCAAACAACCAAAAGGGCACTATGAGCACACTAGGAATATGTACAGAAACAGCTAGTCATTCATAAAGAAATGTTAAATTTAAAAAAATAAATAATCTGGTTTAACCCTTTTAGAGACAGTGCTCACTACAGGTGACACCTTTTGAAAAGTGCCTTTTTTATATAAATTATTATTTATAATAATTATAATCTCTCTCATCTCACCTCATTTTCTGAACCGCTTTATCCTCAATAGGGTCACGGGGGTGCTGGAGCCAATCCCAGCTGTCTCTGGGTCAGAGGCGGGGGACACCCTGAATCGGTGACCACCTGATCGCAGATAATAATAATAACAATAATAATAATAATAATCATAGTAATAATAATAATAATAACATTTATCCCTCTGTAGTGCAGGTGACTTTCATTTAGTCATTCAAAACTGCTTGAATATTAGCATTTTCTATTGTATCTATATATTTTGTATATTTTGTGCAGTCATAAATATAAATGAGTATAATGTTAATTAAAACTAAATTAATTAAATCAAAATAAACTATATCAGTCTAAGCACATCCCATACATAAATGCTCAGGAATTTTTTGGAGCGTTTCAACAATAAGGCCGTTGTTGACTGTTTTTGGAAAGCATATTATTGGTGCGTCTGTATCCCCATTTTAGTAATACCTCAGATAACTTCAGAAGCAGGCTTTTGTGGGCTTACAAATTTAGAGTTTGCTCTATATTTATTTTATTCTCAGGCTACAGCAGCACTCTGTGGGTGAAAAATCAACAAATACCGCCATCCAAATCTTTTATGCATACACCGTGAGTTACTGTAAACCACGATCGTGTTTCCTTGCACATTTTCAAATTTAGGGGCTTCCCAACCTGTTCCAAAATATAATGATGTTATGCTATCACGTGTCAACAACACGGTCAGGGCTTAGGCAAGAAACAGTCGGTAAGGTGCGGTTTGGGTCCAAACTGGCACTTTTCTCAGGGGCAAAGGACGGTTGTGGTTTTTAAAAACATCATCTTTCTTTGGGGTTGGGCTCGGAAGCGCGCTCCATTGCGCTCTCCTGTTGCAACGCACGTCAAAAACAGTCAGTGAAAGTGTTTTTGAACCCATCCAACCTTGTGGACCCGTGTTAATACCCACGACGTCTGATTTCCTTCCATTGACACTTTGTTGGGTGGACCGTATGCATTTTTACCACTCCAAACCACCAACACATTATATGTCAGCAGAAAAGTGTATGTTCGCTTCCTCCTGGGTCCGTTCTGAAAACAAATCCAAAAAAGAAAGAACCCACTGTTGGCCCGCTTGCTCCATGTGTACGTCATACCAGCGTCCCTTAGACTCGACGTTCATTTCTGGCAAGCCGGGGAGGGAGCGAGTGCTTTGCAGTACGTGACCCCGCTCTAAATCACACTCTGAGTGGACTTATCAGCCGGGCCTGCTATTGCCATTATTTACAGTGGCTCCACTCAGGTTGAAGGGTGCAAAGTGCCGATAATAAACGGTTTAGGGTTTCCTCATCTGCTCGGCAGCCATTTTACAAAAAGACTGCCTTCACGCAGATTGTTTATGGGGGAGCTGGACCCTTCTTGCACAAACTCTGAATGAGGAAGGTTTGTGCTAGGTGCGGCATTTAACACCTGTACTATCCAATGAAATATGCCTTTTAACTTTTAAAATGTATTTATCCAACCAGATGTTTGGTATTAGATTAGCAGTGGTGTTGAAGTTTACAACATCATTGACATTGTCTGTTTCAAGTGACACATTTGGAGGATCGCAAGTTAACTCCAAATACTCACTCTGTTTTCTTTTGTGGTTCTTGTGTTGGATTAACGATTGGCTGTCGACAAGTCTAGGGTTACACCAAGCAAATTTACTAGGAGTTATCTTAAGATCACCTCAAACTGTCCAAGAAAATGGTTGCACCCTCGGCACAAAATAAAATGTCCATTCAAAATAAGTGTCAAAGAAACAATTGGACGAGCTCTTGCTTTTGCTAATATATCATTGGTAAAAAAAAATTAAAAAAAAAAGATGAGTGAGAGGCTCAATGACTGGTTCCGTAGAAAAGTCTACAGGAGTTTATGTGGGTGGCTTGTTAATCTAAGATGGAGTCTTAATGAGGAGCTTCTTATCATGCCAAAACATTGTTTTATGTTCACTTCAGTTAGATGCGATACCCATTACATTCCTCCAAAGAAACTTGCGAGTTGATTCATCCTTGTTGTCATATATAAAATATGATTGGGTTATTTACTTTAAAGTGTGCATGAAAATGAATGGTTTTGCACACAGAAGTGAATGACACTTTTTAAAAATCTTGTTTTTGAGGTACCGCTACTGGAAAAAGCTACAATTATTATTTCCCTTCTTCGCCACAGTCCTTCTGAGAATAGGCAGTATAGGAAATGTTTATAGAAATGATACCTATACTATATCTATGCTTTAATATTATTGTCTACTTGAATATTATTGTTGTTTACATTATAAATAGTTTACATATAATGTTTCCTTTGACACAAACACGCAAACTTGCCAACAGGCTTCTTTAAATATCATTCTATTTCATAGCACTGGACATGTTCTTTGTATTATATGTTTTTGTCCCAAAATGCACATAAGGTTCACTGATATTGTTTTGCTTTGGTGATTTAGTGCAGTGGAACAGTCTGGGAAAGAGGGAGGTTCAGGGCAGAGTAAATGAGTGAGATGGGATGCGCTGGCCAGGGCCATCCTCCCTGCTGCCCTCAGTGGAACAACGCAGGCGCCTATCTGACTCCCAATCAATCAGCTGCATCTCACTGCTCAGTGAACTGCAGTTCATCAGCTGAGACTGTAAGGAGGCTAGCTTGAGCCTAGGGGGTCAGTTGAGGGTTTTTGTTCTCGTATAAATGGCAGAGGAGTCGTTATTAATGGCTTTCGGGCTGTTTTTAGCAACATCCTCAAGAAAAACTGATGCATTGGGTGATTCGTCTTAAAGACTTGCAGAAGTAAAGCCTCCTTCATGAGTTTAATTAACTGGAAGTTACTCCTATTCTTTGGTGAACTTTTAACTGATGTAAAATATACAAACACTAGGTGTGAGGATATCAGTTTGTTGTAATAATACATGTCAATAAATTTAACATAACACATTGTCAAACAATACTGATTTGAGACCTTTGAAACTAACAAATTGGACAATTTTCCACATGTGGTATAAGTTATAAGGACAGATAACAAAGAAAGGGGAGCTACTGTATTTATTTCTTTGCCAATAGATTCATTAATGAAACAGTCCCATAGCTAGAGAAATATATCTAAGATTTAATCCATTCAAGCGATTGATTCTGAAAGACTTGGGTAGATTATATTAGCATGGCAACACACACAGGCAGAAGTCTGATGGGTTTAAAAATTCCTAACACATCGGACTCCCTCATCGCTGGGTTCTCACTTTGAGAATACGGTCATTTGTCATCTACTTAAATGCTGGGTATAATATATATCACGGTCATATTCTAATTTTAGGTCATAAGTATGTCCATCGACAGAGCTTCTGTCTTGAGAAGTTGAGACTAGTGTGAATCATGTCATAACTGTGTGCCCCCCTCGTCATTCTTCCCTCTGCGTGTCTCCATCTCTTCTAGTTCTCACACCACATTTGTTACTGGCTTGATGAGCCGCCCTGGAGTATAACGTTATTCTTCAGCCCTCCCAAAATAACTGCCTCCAGCCTACTGTTTTAAGTCTCTCACCAGAGGGAGTGCTAGAGGAGGGTGGGCGGGCGGATGACGGAGGAGGGAGGGATCCTGAAAGATGTCTCCACGGCTCTCCGAGGAGGAGATCAAAGTGGAGTGTTCCTTCAAGCCAGTGGCACCATGAGGGTCGGAGAGAACTCTCGCTGCTCGAGATGTTGTAACATGGATGATTGGTGGCGGTGTGACACTTTGAACATAGGGTGTACAAAGAGAGAACCCAGCTGAGCGAGAAGCTTTAAACTTTTTAAAGAGGGTGGGAGGGTCAATACACACAAGGTGGGGGGGTCCTCCTCCACTTGAGACGTGAAGAGATATCACATTGTTGGCCCGCCCCCATTTTCATGCACGTCGCGGGAATAAAGGACAACAAATAGTGTGGGAGGCTGCGTGCATGCCTGTCATATTTTCCCTGAGTAGAACAGCCAAGTCTGGGACATGTTTTTCAACGGCCCAATGACACATTTGGACTCACCAGAAATGTTATGTGATCCACTTTTGCACTGTGAACACATTTGTTAAGATGTCTATAAAGGCTGCCTGTTGAAACAACCATTTCCCCATGACTAGGCTTTGTTAAAACATATGTCAGATGGTGTACACTATTATCCTAGTATTTAATCGTTATAATAAAAACCTGTTGAAGTAGTTGTGCCATTAGTGACCTCAGTCAAATTTATGACAAAGTCCTTAGAATTTCATGATGTTTTACATCATTAGAGATGAGTTTTTGTTTGAAAATGTTGTACATGTATTAAAAAAATACGAGTCCTGTTTATCTGGCTACCTATAAAAAGAGCCCCACAGGTTCATCTCTGAAAGAAAAATTGTGTTTCTCTTTTTGAGAGGATGCATATGAGACTGCTGTTTCCACCTCGATGAGCAGTTGCTGTCTCACCACTCTAATGGTTGTCAGTCAGACTAACTAATTGTTCTCTTTAGAATCTTGTAACGTTCATCAACATTGTGCGTTGTCGACCCTCGCATTAATAGTTGCCGAGAGGACGGCTAGTGACAGAGCAGGAAGCCCCCCAGATTTCACCAGAAACACAGGTCACAGAGAAATGAAAGACTACATGCTGACTGACATTTTCTGGCCTGCGACTGACTGGCGACCGGTCCAGGTTGGACGGATGGATGGACTTTGAGTGCACAACGCTTCACTGCTTGAAGCAGCAGTGTTGAACTCTTCTATGCGTGAGTGATAAAGCACTGCAGTGAGCTTTCATTGCCAGAGTGACTTTGTTCTGGGAGAGTGAACATGACCTCGTCATAGACTCAATAATTTTACAACCACACTTGCATCCATATAACTGTACTAGCAAAGAGGAAAAAAATATTGTGTAAGTACATAAAAATAATTTAAGGAGAGAGCAAATCCTGTATGAGAACATTTTGAGCTCTAAATCTCAGCAAAATCTGAAAAAAATGACCGATGTGATCGAACAACATATTTGGATGTAGTTTGCACAGTTGCTATTTTTGTGTCATAAATTGACCGAGCAACATAACTATATAAATTCCTATGTGTGTGAACCGTTGCTCCTTAGCCATAAGCGGGGATTTCTGGGATTGTGGCAGAGTTTTGCACAAGGCCGTCAGCAGCTATTCAGACTGAACTGGACCATACTGGGGTAACTTTTCTAAAACTGTTTGCTTTACCCCATTTAAGTGCTGTTATTTTGCAGTGTCTTCTGATTGTATTTGTGATTCAAAGGGGGATCCGATTTACAATTTTTCTCAGTTACATTGACGCTGAGGGCAAGATCTTGCATGGAGCTCCACAAATTGGATGGATCATTTCTTAGTCAAGAGTTTGGATGCTCAAAAAATTATTATATATACATATATATATATATATATATATATATATATATATATATATATATATATATATATATATATATATATATATATATATATATATATATATATATCAGGTGGTTCCTTCTGTGAGGAGTTTGCATTTTATTATAACATATGTATATTTTTTCAAAAATGTTGGGAAACCCCTGGTAAAACTTTTGGGATCAAAGCTGCAAACCTCAAGTTTGTTCTATTGTCATAACTCCAATAAATAGGCTTAACTTGCTTTAAGGCATTGGATCACTTCACAACTTGAGTTGGTTTGGCTCTGACGGATGTTGTGTTACAACAGATGCAACATGTGTAGCCGGTGGCGTGAATTCCCCTTTCCTCCAACCCTCTCCATTCTTGGACACCTTTCATTTAGTCTATAAATATTGCAAATATTCTTCGGAGAAATAAACACGGTTAAAATTGGACAAGAAATGAACCTTTTATGGACAAGAATAGAGCTGTCTCTTTCCGTGCAGCTTTCATGTCAGAGGAAGCGTGAAACAATCATGTTGTTGCATTGTTACATATCCGCTTCATGCTGTGAATGTGTCACATTGATCCTGGTGGGGTCAGATGCATATGGACCGTACGATAAATATCATATAAACGCTCAAATAAAGGGAAATTCAATTCATTTGTCCGTTTTCTGTCACACTCATCTTTATTGGGAGCAGATCTCAGTTGACCTTGGGGTGAAAGGTCGCCAACTATTCACAATCATATTCCCATCAATGGATTCATAGTACCCAGGTGGCTTCCGCCTTTCTGTGTGGAGTTTGCACATTCTCCCTGTGCCTGAGTGGATTTTCTCTGAGTACCCCGGTTTCCTCCCTCATCCCAAAAAACAGCCATGGTGGGCTGGTGTAACACTCGAAAATGTCCGTAAGTATGAGTGTGACTGTGGATGGTTGTTTGCCTCATTGTGTTTGACGATTGGCTGGCAATCAATTCAAGGTGTCCCCTCCCAATTGCCGACGCGCTAACCACTCGCGCCACTGGCCCGCCCTTAAAAACAATATTATTAAGTAAAATAAAAATGATAATAACATACAATAATTTGAAAAAATGGACAGCCGTGGAAAAGAAGCAGTGTTTTAAGACACTTTTTTGATATGCCCTACATCCCTTTTTATTGTCTTATTAAACTCGTTGGTCTTTAAATAATTTTGCAGCGACACTCTTTAAAGACACAGTTGAGGCTCGCTGAACAGATGCATTCCTTATTCAGGGATGTAGTTGATTTGTACAGTTTAAGTTGACACCTATACATATAAAAAATTGAAACCACCCATGCTTTCATTTTATAACCCACCATTGATCACTGACTCATCCAGGGTAAACAGTTTTTCTGTGATAGATACTACCCTAATGAGAACAAGCAGAATGTCTACCACAGTGAGGTCCATTTTTTTCTTTCACTTTTGCTTACCTTGCACCTCCTAACACACACCCCTACACACATGCGTACCCCACACAAGGCCCAGCTGCTGCTCGCCCATTTGGTGGTAATCAGGTCGACCAGAAGGCCCACATCCTCTCCCTGATTAACACTTCTCATGTTCTAACGTCGATCTGGACTCCTCCTTCTATCGAATACTGGACCTGCTTACCATCGAGGAGATGAATAACTCTGTTGTCGACACGCAAAATAGGCTAATCACGCACTGCGAGAGAAAAGAATGTCTTTGCACCGCAACTCTGTTTCAGCCGGCGTTTGTTTATATGAGCGAAGCACATTTTTGTAATTAGCTGGGGTTCCGACTCAGGTTCTGTTCTTGTACCTGAGTTGGAATCTGGACACTTCTTTTTACGCTCCATTACCGTGCCTGTCAGCCACAACAAATTCATGGTTCAACATGCAGATAAATCCACGACTTCCTGCTACAGGACATTCGCCTCAGACATTCCTCACTGGCCGCAAAAAAAGTCTGAACACACAAGATGAAAAAAAAAATCTTGTTGAAGGAAACATTGTTGAATTAACTCTCACTCTATGATCATAAGTAAATGAACCAATTGTGCCAAGTTTTTACTCTAAGTACACCCACTAGACTGCGGACCTCCTTCGAATTCCTTGTTTGCATTGAGATGATCATCAAGTACAAGCTGTTGTTTTGGCAAAACTGCCATGTTATGCATTGAAAATAATAAAAACATATTTGAGGCCAGGGTAGGCATATAACTAAATTATAACAATAATTATAATTATATATATATATATATATATATATATATATATATATATATATATATATATATATATATATATATATACACATATACATATACACACACACCCATCCAGTGTATCATACCTCATGAGAGAGGCAGCCTAAACACTGTCTTCCCCTCTGTGCCCTTTTGTCGTTCGGATGCAGCTTTCTACAGAGAGCAGAGGACGCTTGGTGTTGAAATAATCAAAACCCACAGGGGGTGCCTTCCGCACTCTGCGGAGGCTGTGAAGTTTACAACTTTTCCGTCCTCCTTGTATTCATCCCATACACTTATTTTCTTTGATTTGTCCCGCAAGCTCAAATGTGTTTCCTAACAGTGTGACATGCCTCTTTCCATTCAGTTTCAACCGGACTCTTTACAGTGGTGGTTGTGGCACCCCGCCGCCTGATCGACGAGGAAGGCTCTTTGAAGGTTCTTCCGTCAAATGGGCTTTCTCAAAATAATGTGTCAGAAATGTGATGTGTGTATGACATCAAAGATCTGAACAAAAAAAAAAAAAGGGAGCCAATGTTGGGAGAACAGGACTCGTGCACAAACAACTGTCACATCAGGTCTCGTTACAGTTAGTAAGTAGAATACATGTGTGGGGGAAGCTTTCTTTATTGTAATCATGACTTCACATTGAAGTGGCAGCATGTGGTCGAGCTTAATTTCTTAGTCAGTCAGTAGTTAGCACCTGGTACAGATGAGTTCCCCTGAGAAGCTTAGCGAACCTCTCATTTTAAAACCCCTATCTACGCAAACACTTCTCAGCCACCAAAGACCACTGAAGAAAATCCTTAAGCTCTCTTTTGTATGCAAAATACTGTAGCTTTTATTGAAGATTAAACAAAAGAAAAAATTGTGCCATGTTATTTGTTGCATAATTGAAAAAAAATGCCGGTTTGGATACATCCCTGTGCCCTCTGAAACCCGAGTACCATAATTAATCCTGCAGAAAACATTTTGCTATATTTCTTCAGCAAGGCTGTGGGTTTCCAATTCGAATTTAATGCATATATCTAAATTTTTGGATCACCCGTTTTGACTTCTCTTAACTAATGGTTTTGGAAAGAGAATTCCATCCAATGGGGAGCAATTTGTTTGCTCATACTGCTGTATGAATTTACTATTGTCCATGGAGGATTTCACAGCAGTTGGAGTTGTTCCTGAAAGGAAAATAATTCAAGGAATTCTATTTGTTAATATGCACATGCTGAAACTACTGCAAAGAAATATTGAGTCTTTCTGGAGGAGGATGGTATTCACCGTTTGTGAGTTAAATGTTTTGGTCCTTCTTTGAGCTTTTATTTTTGTGGTTTCATGGTAGGCCTGATCAAACCCGCTCGCGGGCCGTATGTATCTATATAAGGCTGTAGGCTCCCACCCCTAATTTAGGCCTGAACTCACAGAACCCGATAATTTGTTATGTACATGTCTAGCAATTCATGTTAGAAATTTATTGAAGGAACTCTTTGTGTACCAATAGGTTTGGCCTAAGTAGTATTTATATCACATACTTTATATACATTGCCGCATTATTAGTATTGCAAGTGAAAACAAGGAGTCTTTCTTTGTGCGAATTCAGCCAGAGACACAGAGATTTTTTTTCTTTACACTTTCTGCACAATTTCCTCTCTATTTCCTCCCTGAAGACCCTCGTCTGCAGAATGTGCAGAGTATGCTTTCCACGGACAGCAGGCAATGGAACCTGCTCCTCCTCCCTCCCTTGCTCCTTCCCTCGCTCCTGCACCACAAAACAGACAGAGCGATGGAATTATTACCCAGAAAACCTCACCACTACCACCACCCTTCTCTCTCTCTTTTTTAACACTCATTTCTGTCCGTGAGTTCCCAGAACACTGAGCTACTATTACAACCAGAATACTTGGACCGCACACTAGTTAGCCACTTGTACGCTATGAAAAACACTCGCTTCTCATCGGAAAGTACATCTGCCTTTATTTCTGCCCTGCATTATGTCTATATGGCCTCTAAAGTGGACTGAGATGAAGGTACACATATCACAACATTGTCACATTAGCTTTACACTCTAAAAGAAACACACAATATTCTTTTCAATAGTGCTTGACAATATTATGACAGCAAGAACAGATATCCCATCACTTTGAAATGCATTGGAACTCAATCATGAGTGGCAGCCAATGGGTTAATTAGATGTTAATTTCATGAATCTAACCTTCAGTATGTGCTCTGTCCCTGTGGCAATCAGAAAAAAATATTTAGTGTCGACGGGAATATCAACACCGCTCACCCTTGAGTTTTTTTTTTAATCAGTCATCATATATGTTTTGGTCTAAAGGTGGGAAAACATTCACAAGGACGCTGAGCCGCCCTGTTTGTCTTTTAAGTCATGCTCACTGATAGCCTGGCCCTAGACCTGGAGAATGACAGCAGTTAGTGGCCATTTGTGTTTTGCGAGATGAAGTCCAAGGACCACATGGACGAACCTCCTTCTCCAGAGCTCGTGAAGCATAAGGTTGTGTGCACAATGGTCGTTTGCCCGGAGGAAATGTGAGTCACAGGAGGAAGGATGCCACTTTACATCCAGGAAGTGACACTACTAAGATGCTCCAGGTCAAGAACGCTTTAAGGATACATTTACGTGACCAAAAGTGGGAAGTGTTTTCTTACGGGATTTTGAATTGGTCTTTGTGTCACTTTTTAAAGAAACATGACACCCATGCATGTTCAGGGAGGAAAACTGGATGTGTAGAATTTTGAAAATGGAAGCTCATAGTGTGGATTCCTTGATTTGGAAGAATTCATGTTCCTTCTCAGAGCATCCTTTGCACACTTTTGAAGTTTAATTTTCCCATGTACATTATTTCAGGTTTTCAAGATGCCCCCGACCGTTTTGTGATGAGTCATCAGTGTGTTGGGACATCACCCCATTAATTGCTGACTTTACATCCTCAAATCTGGGTAGTGGGAGTGGGTACAAGGCCAAAGTGTGGAAAGGGAGAGGAAGGAGATGAATAGTCATTAAGATAGCTCAAGTGTTGGTGGAATTCATCACATCAGATAAGGCAGTGGGCCTCAGATGGGAGCAAGGTTTGTCATGGGGTCTCACCAATCATTGTCAGTAATTTTCTTGTTTTTACTAAAATATTAATAGCAGCATTGTTTATGGAAGAGCATTCATTGACCAGTAACAGCTACTACACATGAGACTGTGGTAGCAATAACAAAGGTATGCACATAACGATCACAACATGTCTTTGGAATGTGGGAGGAAACCGGAGTACCCGGAGACAACCCACGCAAGCCCAGAGAGAACATACAAACTCCACACAGGTGGACCGACCTGGATTTGAACCCAGGTCCCCCACTGTGAGCAGTTATGGATGACGTGGGAATTTTACCGAAAACTAGATGGGATGGAGTCAATCCTAATCATGACCCTGAAAGCAGAAGATTGATAGATTTAAATGTCTGGCAAAACTGAGTCCGTTTTTTACACCACGCAGAAAGTTCCAGTTTCTTGCCAGGACTTCCCCTCCCAGCGTGGATATATCAGTGGTCCGGATTAAGAGGATTTATCTCCCCAATTTCCAGTTGACCCTCCCAGCTAACCCCACCGGGTGGATCACTTCTGTCAGGTGGCCCCTCTTACATTGCCAGCATAGGTCTGCCACAAGGCCTGTACAGTGAGCAGCCATACAAATACTCAATGGTTGATTCATATCAATGGCGACACACCCTCAAACGAGCCTTCTGTTTCCAATGGGCATTGAGGGCAAACACACCCAGTTCTGTTCCCCAAATGAAAAGCTGCCTGTGAGTGAAATTTGAGGTGCAAAAAACGTTTTCCTTCGTGTGTTGAAATGTACCTCCTGAGTCCTCAAACACAAAGATTCAAAAAAAATTGGTAAATTTGGAACTCAAATCTTCAACACCTCCAAGCCAGAGTATGCAAGTCTCAAAATGTCTTTGCTCAACGAGAGCTTTATGCAGACTTTCGTGAGACTTTTGGAGAAAGCTGGGACCCCCTTACCACATTCGGGAGGTGTGAAGGAGCTGTTGAGCTTTTCCCTGTTCGGAATCTGTCCCCGACAGCAACAAGAGTGGCTGTGTGGCCCAAAGAAAAAAACAGCACAAAGCCCGACCTGTGTCTTGAAAGCACGGACCTTGGAAAGCTTGTAAGAAATACATCGTCACTGACAAGGTCTTGGACGGACGAGCCTGTCAGGGAGAGTGAAGAGCATTGACCTTCGCTTGCTTCTTCCCGGCTGATAAAGTGCTCTGATAAGAAGATTCGTGTTGGTGAAACTTGGACCTGCCATATCTGAAAGGGTGGCTTGTGTGCGGCGAAGAGGAGCTGACAAGGCCCAGAGAAGTACAGCAAACCTGGTGGAAGAGAAGGGGGAGGTCCACAAAAAAGGATGAATGATGAATTGGCCCTACTTGCTTGCTTGCATGCATGCATTCGTGTGTGTCCGTGTACCACCAGCTGTGGGGCAGAGGGGGCTGTGGCGTTGTAGAAAAGGGGGAGACCTGCCATGTGTTTATGTTGACTAATGAGCTAATTACCCAAAGCCTAATCTAGCTCAACTTGTGTCATTTCACAGGAATGCTGCAGCAGTCAATCGCTTGCTGATTATGCTTCATTTCCTGACAGTTAAAGCAGTACAGCACTAATTCTAACACACACGTACACACAGATCCACTGCCATTAAACAAGTGGCACTCAATTTGCCTCTTAATGCATTTATGGTCACAACAGGGTTACTTAGTTTACCTACCGCAATATATATATATATATATATATATATATATATATATATATATATATATATATATATATATATATATACTCACTGACACATTCCATTCTTTACCAAATTGACTGCAGTAAACATTCAAAAGTTTTTGCTTTCCTCCACTAAATCAGATTGCTGCACAGTAAATACCCTTCCACACTCCAAACATTTGATTTATTTTTCTTTACAATGTAGATGGAAATACAGAATTTGATGCAACACAGACCAAAGTTTTAAGGACTCCAAAGGAGGATCCCAATCTAATCTAAGTTTCATTCAGATAAACAGAGGTGTAAATGGGGATTTAACTCTCCTCCTCAGCCCCATGGTGATCAAATACCCCCCACAACACCCAGTCCCTCCCCCGCTCCCCTGGGGTATATGCTGAACTACACCCCCTTCAACAAGCTCCCATCCATCACTGCTAAGATTTCACTTTAATAGGTGGTCCTCTTCCTCCGTTCACACATCTTTATGGGAAAATGTTGCTCAGCACAATGAGGAGGCAAATGGCGCAAAGTTGACCTCTGTTTTTCCACACAATCCTAGAGGGCCCTGTCACATTGCTCTCATTTATTCTGACTTTCACAAACAACTCAAGTGTGACTTCACAAAGCCATTACAACTTTTCACATTAAGATGATCATAAATGTTAAACATGTTAACACACACATCCTTAAAATAATTGTAAAAATTAAGGATATTAGTTTTGAGGTTAGTGTCACAAAGTGCTAAAAGCAAGTTTATATGTCACTAGAAAATAGAAGTGCACATCTGTGATTGCTGTATTTCTAGATTGAGCACATATTGTATTTGTTCCTTTTAGGAAAATAACTTAAACTTGAATGACTGGCTGAGCTTTATGCAGCCTTTAAATTCTGCCGTGGTTGCCAGATTCGCCCATAGGCCTCTTTCCTATTGATGGGTCGTGAAACACTGACCTGACCTGACGCAAAAAGGCTCCTAGTTCCTTAGAAGTTGTCCTGGTACAGATTGCTTTGTAACCTATTGTAATACTAAGTCATTGTGCTCCTTTTTAAACATATGTATCCATGTATCAAGGGTTAGAGCCCGTATTCTCCCTAGACTTGTGTGGGTTTTCTCCAGGTACTCCAAATATCAATTACTTTATTTCTCATGTGGATTTTGGATTGTGACACTTGCAGCTTTTTGAGAGCTTTTAGCCAACCTTGCTTGGTTTGACTAATTTTTTTCAAATGATTTCTTGATTTAACAGGTCTGGAGGGCAGCCGCCATGGCAGTGGTCAGTGAAAATGAACATAAGCGTAATGGGTGTACCCTAATTCACATACGGGACAGTAAGTTGTGAAGGCGCAATGAAAAGCCACCGTATAAGCCTTTCATACAAAGGCTGTAGATACATAATTTCTCTGCTGCATGTAAGCCAACAAGCCGAACCTCCCAGTAGCCCTCCTCCCAACAGAGGGCAGGTTGGTTGATGTTTAAATGGTCTATGTTTATTTTTCTTCTGGTCCCGTGTGTGCATGTGAGCCCGGTATAAAGGCCCACGTCCTTTTGAAGGGGGATAGCACCAGGAAAGTGAGGAGGCGGGGGAGGGAGGGAAGGAAACCTTGCTTTGGTGTTTTATATATCAACGGAATGACTTCCCTCAAATAAAGACATGTTCAGTCTGGAACAAGTCGCTGGCTTCCTGTCCAAGGGTGCCTCCATGTTGAAACAATGAAGCCCTTCGGGAGTGTGGAGATGTCCCGTCTCGGAGATCTTTTGTTTGAGTGCTGGTTCAAGATGAATCATCTCTTTGGAGTGCTGTTGACCTCTGAATAAACCTGCGGTACAATTTGAATTGAATACAGCAAATCCTGAGACAATACATTACCATCTTTGGACTGTCTGCTGCCACCAGGTCGAGATTAAAGTACTTCCTCTCAAGTGGCTTCCTTTTCACTTTCTAGAACATCGGTCATGTCACCCAATAGAGATGTCAATAGGGACATTTCTGCAACCAAATGAGTTCACCTTGCAGCTAACAAATCTGCCAACAGCTTGTCCGCAGCAAGGACAAAGACTTCTCTTTAACTCTCTCTCTCTCTCCGCCATGCTGACTTTTTCACTCATGCTGCCCCCTCATCAAATTACAGCCCTGCTCCCTCCTGTCGTGTTGGCAAACAAAGGTCTTAAAGCGCACTCGCGGTGTAATTGCCTCTAATCTCTGGCATAATGTGCTCTTTCATGTCTACTCCTGATGGAGAAAGGGGAGCTGTTGTTCTCGCCGCCCTCTCACTTTCACCTCGCGCAGCACCATTTGTCCTTCTTTGATTGCTATTGTGTCAGTGCACGAGTGGGCCACTCGGTTAATAAAGCTGTGTTCCAAAGATGTGATTTATCTTATTTTGCTGAAGTTTCTGTCTTACATAATAGTGAACAACAGGGAAAAACTGTGAACCATTCTGCAGATCCTGAATGTACTGTAAACGTTACCCATCACATTAATAAAAGGACTTCCATACCCATTAAGGAGGGATTTTATATCACACTGTTCTTCCACTACGTGACGGACGAAGAGGAAGAACATGGTTTGCTTGAGTGGCCAGTCAATGTCCACTTGGTATTAAGAAGTTCATGTCAATCTCACATGAAGATGATGTAATTGTTCCTATCTCTCCACTCCAATAATGTGTGTGCATGTGTTTACACATTTGTAAATGAAACCCACCACACCTGTCTGTGGAGCTCTTGTATCTGTCTGCCTTTACCTGAATCGGCTCATTAAAATTCCCTTATGACAATTGTCGTATTAACAATTTTGTACAAAAAACCCAAACTTACCTGGATTTTGTCAAGGACACAACCTCCCTACATTATGCTAAATTCCAACATTGATGCAGTCACACATTGAGCCATATTGACGACACACCATCCGACTATGTAATACATTTTCTGCAATAGTGGTAGTGAAGTTTTTCCTTTTTCGATAGTTTTATCTATTTTGATCGGTTTGGTTTGATTCATTTTCTCATTGATGGGACTGGGGAATTCCCTAAATCTACTGTTAATGTAATGAATTGATCTAAACGATACATATGAATGAACTGTACAGCTTGGGGAAACGTAACAAAAGTGGTTGGTAACACATGCATACCAAAGTTAACTGTCCGGCTTTACATTTGCCGAGACTTAGCCATCAAAGTCAAACCCTGCCTGGCCACGGCACACTTCTTCGCACGAACATATGCAGAATGATTAAAATAAACACAGTGGAAATGAACCAAACGTTTTCTGGTGGCGCGGTAGTCTTCGTCGAGCTCCTCCACCTTTGGCCTGAATTCTCTCTGCGGTGAGCATCAGGCAGTCTGCAGCTGGAAGTGTTTTCTGCGGTTTGGCCAGGTGTCTCTGGCCTCTCTGCCCCGCCTGCGCGCATGCATACGTCCACGGGACGAGGCCTCGGAGTGGGGCCCGCATGGGAATTTGTAGGCTGGAGGGTGAGTTGGGAAAGCTCCGGCTGCCCTGCACGATCAGAAATGTCCCGTCGACCCACCTGACTGGCGGTCAGCTGTAACTGATAGGACGCAAGCACGGCGCCGAGGGGGGAAGAAAACGAAGACGCGTGTGAGAGTGTGTGGAAAGACGGGAAAAACAGAGGAAAGCAAATGATGGAAATTTGGAAATGCAGGCGGTCGGTTTGGTTGAAAACATGGAACAAATTCTTTCATATGCTGTGGGTAGCAAAAGCGCTACGTCTCATATGTGTCACAGAGACTCAGAGGGGGAGCACTAGATGAGATGCAGGGTATGTCTTTGAGAGTTCAGCAATATTGCTTTAGGGACTCCAGCTGTGCATCCAACTAGGAGTTAGTTCTATTAGGTAAGACGAGCCCCCTCTTTCAGTGAACTGATGGGTCTCCTGGTTGTTTGTCATGAGCAACTGGGAATTAATAGCAATCAAACTTCTTTAATTGGAAAGATTCTAGAGAAATCCGATGAAAATAAGTGTATGAACACGACTAACTCGGAGGTATGGATTCCCATCAAAATGGATTCATGTATTTTTTGGTTTCTTTTTGAAAATTGTGGTACGGAATATAATTGAATGAATGAATTTTTGTCTTCAAACTTTGCAAGAAATTACTCAATTTGCAACAATTTCAGAATTTCAGAGTTCTGTTATATTGGCTGTTAATCTGAGAAATGCTACCCACACTTCCCAGAAGCTCCATCCTTAAATTGGAATGGCCTGATGGGTACTTCTTGCTTACCAGTCAATCACATGAGCACGACGACATTGAGACCGAGTGATTATTATTATCATTTTTTAAGCATAATTTCTAACCTTAATAATGGATTGAAAACATTTTCTATTCATTTTGCAACTACCTTGATGAATAGAAGTGTGACGTTTCATGGCAAACAGAATTTTCTTTTTAAAACAAAGGTTAAAGGTATATTTTGACATTTCTCGTAATCATAATCATTCCCATAATATACCAAAAACATTTGACCAATGCACAACGTGTGTACAAGAGTATGATCCAAATTAGACGGCCTTGGCACTGTCCTGAGTGCCACCCGAGGTTAAACTTTGGAAGTTGAATATAAGCAGTATATTTTGGGATAATGTGGCTGAAGCTGGCTGGCGCACTTCATCCTTATGTGCCAGGATGACACACACTCACACGCATGCACACTGCTGTTACATAAGAAAGCTGAGCCCATCCAGACTTTGGAGAACAGTCCTTACGTGGACAAAATGGGCGTGTTGACCGCTTAACACAGTCCTCCTTGTTTAAGGTGAAAGGTCAGATGCATATGGCTTCCCAGTTTTTCCCCCAAAATATACAACAGGAAGGAGTATCCAATCTCTATTCAAAGGTGTCCAATTCTGACTCGAATGCTCAGAATCCAGCATCTGATTTCTTGACTGGTAGTCAACTGGCATGCTGGGCAAAACACTGCACAAAGGGAGTGAGCAAGCTCATCCAAGTGTACCCACCCCTTGGGATTTATAGACCACACCCTCCACTCAAATGTCACTAAGAGTATATAGTTCAAGTTTGAGAAATGTCTTTAATGTTTAACTATAAAATGGGAAACAGGAACTATGTCACATTTTATCATTTTATGCATATACACACATTTCAAAATGCTAAAGTAATGCTGGGTTAATTTTAGTCGTTAAATTTTATTTCAAAATCAATTATTTTACATCCATATAATAAACTGATGGCATTCCACACACACACACACACACACACACACACACACACACACACACACACACACACACAGACATTTATATATATATATATATTATTTAAAAAAAGTATCTCCATTATATTCATTAGAATATATATATATATATATATATATATATATATATATATATATATATATATATATATATATATATATATATATATATATTCTAATGAATATAATGGAGATACTTTTTTAAATAATCAAAACTGTACTACATTCCATTTTGACGATTCAATTTGAGATATTAAGGTCTATTTCGCATAGGGTGCGCATTTTGTATTTGCTTTAAAGTAATTTCCATTCAGTCTGGGGCATTTCTTTTCATTGGCAGTAAAATGTACATTTCTATTTATTTTGCTAAACAGGTTAAAATTAGTCATTTGAAAAAACAAAAAAAAAGTGTGGCAGCGTTTGCGTGTGTGAGAGTCAGACCCTGTTTAGTCTGCCTGCATCCGAAATGCTTCATTACACTCATAAATTTGACTTGATGACACTTTCTCTTAATTTTAAGTCTATGTGACACACATGCACACATACACACAGGCTTTAACTACTAATTAAAGATGCTCACCTTATTTTAGGGGAAGTTTATTGAGCTTTTATTATATTATAGATTTTGAAGTGTTCATATTTATATTTTAAGGTTGTATTTATAGCTGTAGAAAATGTGTGTGTGGATCATAGGTTGCTGAAAAACAATTTTGATGGTCCATCCTCTTTTTGTGGGCACGTCAAATAGGTCAGTCATGCATCTAAGTGGGAAAGGCTAAAATCAACTAACGATCTGTGCACGCTGCAGCCATGCAAGGTCAAAGTTATAACAAAGTAAAATATTTTTTCTCCCTTTTCTGTCTCGTTAAAACACTCCTAGTTGAACTGCAAGTATTTTCCCCCCACTCGTGGTCTCTTCAGTGCACAAAATGAAGAGGAAATCGGATTAAATGTCATGTTTATGTAATCTTATTCGCAATGAAACCGACATGTTCTATTTGTTTTGTTTTGTTAGATCTAAGGATGTGCGTTAATGTTTTATTTTATTAACACCACTTTTTAGTGTAACAAAACATTTGTGTGGTGAATAAATTCATTTTATTTTTTTAACATGTTAGGACTATGTAACGAGTAATGACACTTTTATGACAAGAAAAAAACTTCTGCTGACAATTTAATGCTGCTTTATTGAAAATATAAGTGGTCTCTGTCCTTTCTAAAAGAAAAACCCAAATCGTTGTGACTTTCACTCATATGTGCACGTTGGGAGGAAATATTAAAATCAAAAGAACCACTAAATATAAGTGAATATTTTTTTACAATGAGAAAACATTTACATTACTATCCTTCATTTATAAAACACGCCATCAAATAATAATTTCGTTGGTTTGCATTGCAATCATTGAGAAAAAAAAACTTAAACCGTGTACACATCATTTATATTAAAGGGGTAAACTGTATAATAATCCATTTGATAGCAGACTAAACAGAAATAATTTTCTAAATGCATGCCGCCTTATATTTTGGAAAAAGTCGGCAGTTTTAATAATAAAAACATCCACACTGTTTTTCATGTATTTTAATGATTTAATTTTCAAAGGGAAGAGCACAGTAATAGACCCAAATTTGATTTTTAATTTAAATTTATCAGGCATCAAATTTGTAGTCTCGCACTAAAAAATACATATGTATAGTTTTGTTAATTTACAACCGTGTAGCAAATGAATTGCTCATAACTAACAGAATATATTTTTAATAAAATACACTTCAAAAATATCAAACAAAAATAAAACATCCGTTTTTGTGTAATAAGTAATAAAATGTACATCAGTATACGGAATGTCCCTCATGACAGACAGCGACTAACTAGTTGGAATAAATGTCGTCTACAGATTTCCATCCAAGTGAAAGGTGACACCCAGCCGGTACATGGGGTGGAATTTCTATGGGTGCACTTTGCCGGCAGACCAAAGAAGCCATGTTCCCAAGGCTTTGACAACATGTGAAGACGTGCCCTGCATTGCTCTGATAAGAACAGCATTGAAAAATCTTACCAAAAAAATGACTATAATATTTTTTTCTTCAAATGACTCAACATTTGACACAAACACTCCTAATTTTCTGGTATGTTGTATAGGGTTGAATGCATGTCACATGATATTAGGTTGAATATGCTTTTAATTCCGCTCAAATGACTTGAACAACAAACACACGGTGGCCCGCTTGCACTTTTCCGTAATGTGCCTCCAGAGAGCCCACACGGACGCAGCAAATATTTAGAGTCACTGCTCGTAACTGTGTTATCGCTACCTCCACCAGCTGTCAATCTGCGGCCTGCAGCTAATTAAAAAAGAGGGGCGTGTGTGTGGGTGTCCGCGCGTGGGTGTCTGCGCGCTCACCTTTCTTTTCAATCGCTCCCTTGGTGGCAAAATGCTGACACTGAAGATTAAAAAATAAATAAGCAAAATCTGTCCCAGGTGACACCGCTGACATGCATTTTTCATCATCCCAATTTGTAGTCCACATTGTAAATTCATTTTGCGTTTAAATATTAAAAGAAATAATAATATTAGGCTATACAAGCGAGTATAAAACATCCTGGTGAGATTATGAAGACTGCCTTCTTCAATTGGGAGCCGTGAAAAACGAATGCCACCGAACAAAATCATTTTTAATTGTGTACGGTAAAGAAGTGCGTATGTGTGTGTGCGTGTTATTCTAAGGATGTCCTGGCCGCACGGCTCTCTGCTGCCACCTGTCTTCTAGTGGACGAATCAACCTGCAAATCTGCTGTGTAATGCTTAAAATGCGCCTAAATTTGACTGTGTTCAAGCCTGTTTAACCACGAAATGTGACTGCAATTTTTTTTGTAATAATGCTCATTTTTTCGTTCATTTTATTGGGGGGGGATTTCTCAAACATTGATTTAAATCAAAGTCATAATGGTAAGGTTATTTTGCAAGGCTTTTCTGATAGGTATTCACTTTTCCTACAATTTCACATATTCCGATTTAAAAAAAACTTCACCTCGAATTTAACACTTCTCAAAAACTATCATGGTGGCTTAAAAATGCAATACCCTTATTTTCTGATGTTTGAATTCCATTATTCATGGATCAGAAGAAATATAGAAAATGAATTCTGATATTTAGCAACTTGACATCAAATTGAAAATCTGTTTTAAATCCATGACACAATTCCCAAATTAATAGCGGATTAAAGAATATTAAATATCATTGTGTGTGAAGGTTACATTTTTTTAATGTATGGGTTATTTCAAATGAGAAAATCTCTTCATTTCACAAAACCACATTTTTTAATCAAGTAAAAGCATATTAAAATGAAAATGTTTCTCAATCAAGAGCATCACTCCCTATTGCATTTAGACACAGATTTGAGGCAAATTGTATTATTTTCCTTAATATGTCAATTTTAAGTTTTAGAAAATTACAGCATTTTTGTCATTACAACGACCTATAATTCCAAATCCATCGAACAGCCTGACTCAGGAAAGCAGTAGCACCATATTTTGGTCTTGTTTTGACTCAAATATCCAGCTTTGACTGGAAAGCTTTGCAGGAAGCAATTAGGACAGAACATAAATATAAATCAGCTGCCAAGTATCAACCAATCAGCTGCATTCTTCAAAATGATCACCAATCATTTAGGCAATGTGTTTCCCTTTCCCTGGAAAATGTTCAGAGCAAACCTCGAACAAGATGAGAAAACCTTCCCGAGGCAATATCATAGCCTTAACCCTTCTCAATTAACTAATCCATTTAACTGGGACTGAATGATCACTGTCAATGGCAGCCAATGCGTTCAAAATGTAAAAACAACCAAATAACTGTCATGCACCATTCTGTTGTTGTGCCAGTCAAGGGGGAATACAGTAGGAGGATGGAATGCTGTCTGCACATGTGACAACACTTCCAAAGACCACAAACTATTGAAAACAGGCACCATATTGCATTGATTCACTCGTTTGATGAATAACTTCGGTATGAGTTAGCACTTGGCGTAAATGCAAACATAGCTTGCCTATTTTAAGTACAGGAAATGAGAAAATAACGGAACACAAACGCATCACTTATTGAAACAAATGTGCTTAGTCTGGCGGATGCGTCTGTATTGTGTCTGAGAGTCAAAGTAGCAGTGAATGATAATATTAGTTCAAATGAAATGGATGTTTGTCTCCATCAATGACAGCGAATGAGTTTACAAAACATAATATAACAGAAAAAACAACATAAAATCAATTTTTGGAATTAAAAAAGTAATGTTTTGCCAATTCAACCACTAATAGCTCTATTTAATGACTGTACTAAACATTTCAGCAACTATTTGAAACAAATTAGAGAAAAGTGGTCGGGCACACGTTTCTGGTGAAATGTTAAGATTGTAAGACCCCTACGAGGTCACTCTGCACACGGTTGTCGTTTGTACGAAGCCGCTATTGTCTAATCCAAGCCTGAAAATGTATTTGGTTGTTTGGTGCAGTTGTTCCGTAAACCTAACTCTTTACAAAATAGTCATTTATATACTGTGTGACCCCATAAAGTTAGACTTTTTATAGTATTTTTTTAATTGAGTCATATTTACACAAACTTCACATGTATGATAAGCCCTTAGACATGCTCATTCACATAGTTCACAGTTTCCCCATAGCATACATTCAGCACTGAACACCATCACTTTGTTGTCAAAACAGTGCTTGACTTCTATTTGATTTTCCTAAACTCTGCAAACTCTAAAGTGGAACCTCTACCGGTGAGAGCATACCAGTTGAGAAAACACCTCAAACATGGAAGAGAAAAACGATTCTCGCCGAACCGACGGCAGTAATGACGGTGCTCTATTAATTTTATTTTTGACGAGAGACAACTAAACTGTTACTGTATTCACTCTTTATCGGGAGTCTGATTCTTTGCTTGAAATGTGCCAGTGTGAAGTTTAATTCTCAGCTGGAATGATATGTAACAGGAGAGAGTCTAAACACTAACAGGGTCAAGGGTGTCAAGTGACTGAGAATTCCTTGAAAGAAGGCTTAACTTCTGTGAGTTGCCTCAGTAATGTGCTTGACGGGATAGACAGGCAAAGTGAAGACAAATGAAGTTCAATATTGGTGCACAGAAAAAGACTCTTGCAGTTTAGTTTAATCATATAATTTCTGTTGTATTGCTTCTGTCCCAGAGCCCCAATTTTGATCTTCTGCCAGTATTTTCAGGCCATGAAAGTCCCTCAAAATTGGGTTCACAGCCTGCACAGATACAGCCAAATTCACTCATAATAATTGCAAACACTATTTCCCAACTCAGAATGGTGGGAATCCCATTTTTCATGGCGTTGTTAGTTTTGTCTTTCAGATATTTCAGTTGTTGAAAATTGAAAAGACCCCAAAATGTTTTCTGCTTTTGAGAGTGGGGCAAGCATATTCACATTAAATTTTACATAGTTACAAAAAGAATCAGTATTATTCTGTATTAGATAATACATAATATTAATTGACTTAGTAATAGAATTTTTGGGCAATCTGGCTTGGTTATCTGTCCCACAGATGGTTGAAAATGAGCATAGGATCATTTGAAGTGGTTCTTGAATATTTCAAACTCATAAGTGGGTTACCCCGGAAAGATGAAAATGCCAGAAGACTTTTGAGTACGCCCCCATTATCTCAGGTGTTTACATCCCAAGTTATAAATCAATCATATTGCTGCCACCGGACTAAGCCTCAACATGCTTTTCTGATTTACTTTGATTCCTTCTTCAAATTATTCTACATCTAAATTCCCTGATTTTCCAGCGAATCCCTAGATTTATGTTCATCAGCTACTATAACGCATATCACTACTTTCCCAGGTCTCAGGTCACATTCAGGTGGAGCTTCTGTTTGACGCCACCAAGCTACAACGGTAGACCCATTTTTTAACACCTCGGTGACCCAGATGCCCCAGACAGTAGGCCATCCCACATGCTGCTTTTTCAGAGGCTTATCCGGTCCTTCACTACGCGCACTGTACAAAAAAAATATCAAAGGAAACACCTAGCGTGAGATGAGTTGGGGTAAAGATATGACCAAACAAAGGGAACAAATATAAGATAAGGCATTGGACAAAGAGATAGCAATGGTGGCAATGAAAAATGTGTTATCAGTGTGCCTGGACTCCTGGTCATCAGGTCAGAAAGGGTGTGAGACATGAGCTGGCACAGCTAAGAGTAGGAGCTTGTTAGAAAGCGCTTGGGCCCATAGGAAGTGCTGTGAGGAGGAGATAACAATGTGTGAGTGTTGGAGGGGGTGAGGAGGAGTTGAGAGAGTAACAGTGCCCTCAGCCCTGCCCTGCTTTCCTCTATTCACTACACGTTTCCTGTCCGTGCGCTGCTCCTTAATGGCTTTTAATGAGCCACCAGTGAATCTCTCTCCTTCCTGCCTTCACACAACATACCAGGCTAGACAGCAAGTGGGAGCCCTGGCCGAGTTGAATTATTAACACGGAAGGATATTGTCACTGCTCGTGCGTTTTCCTCCATGTCAGCCAAGAAATAAAGCTTGAAATGTAGTTTTTACTAACATGGTGGCGGCGCAGTTGACGAGTGCGTCGGCCCAACAGTTCTGAAATGGAGTGTTTGATCCCAGGTCCAGAACTTCTAGTGGGGAGTTTGCATGTTGCTTGAGTGGGTTTTCTCTGGGTTCTCTGGTTTCCTCCCACATCCCCAAAACATGCATGGAAGGCTGGTTGAACACTCCTAGGTATGAGTGTGATCGCAAATGGTTGTCTGTCTCTTTGTGCCCTGCGATTGCCTGGCCACCAATTCACGGTGTCCCCCGCCTGGTGCCCATAGTTAGCTACAGCACCCTCCGCAACCCTTGAGAGGATAAGCTGTACGGAAAATGAACAAATTAATAATAACATGGCTGCAAGACAGAAATAATAGTGTTTATGAAAATTGAAGTGATTCCTTTAGACCACTCTTTAAGTTTACTTTTGTATTTCAAATGACATTTGAACAAACTCCCACCTCAGAAATATTCTCTTCAATGTTTGTATCCATCCTAAATTTCGCTTTTAGAGGGCTTTTGTAATTAGTCCCGCTGAGATACTCCCTAATATTACTAGTCTATTATTTGATTTGATAACACTCTGTAGGTCAATAGCAATGGACTGTACTGTACAACCTCTAATATAGGCATGATCAAGTGAATCAGGATTTGCACCCTCTGTGTGGACACTGGCCCTTATTGTCAACAGATTGTTGAGTCAAATTGAGCTTTGTAAATTCTTTAACAGCCTGAGTGTTAAACATACTGTCATTAAGGTTAAGAATACTGGATAGTGAGAAAGGTTGCTGAATTATCAGATCGTTGGTCCTGAAAGTAAATTTACTTTAGCAAGTGTTTGTGACCTCGATAGATTCCAAGTCCTCCTTAAGTAGAAATATGAATAGATTTAAAAAATTGAAAAAACCCTGAAGCGTCCCAAGGACATGCATGAAAAATATGCCTGCATATTCCCCAAAGACAACTAACTCCCAAACAAAATCTCCTCTACAAGTCCTATAAATGTCTGCTCTTTAATCTCCCCATCTATCGTTTCCCCGCCAGCGCAGACATTCCTGAAATCAATGTCAGCCCTTTTCTCATTCTCTGAATTCTGCACCAGGCAGAATAGAAAGCTGACCTCAACTCTGTTCAAAAGGAGCCTCTAATCCTTGGACCTAACTCAATTACGGGGGTGTCAAACGGGATCAGAGGGATTCTCTCACCTGTCATGTTTCACCAAGAAGCGATTCAATTCAAAGCTGGAGGAATACTGCAAGCACGGTTGAGGAAGATTACAAGGTGACTCCGCTACAATAGGTGGTGCTGTTATCATTTATGGTTATAAACTTAATTGCAATGCATGTCTCAAAATTAAAATAATAACATTGGTATACAGAGGAATCTAAAACAAAGGCCAGGATGGGTGGTGAATCCTGCATTCCTCTACCAAATTTACTAGAGTCAGACAAGAAACATTTGTATTTCTCTTCTATGCCGTACATTACAGTGTTGACAGGAGCAGATGGCAGTTAGGTTAGCGTTATTCATAAAATCCATGCCGATGATGCTGATGACGGCAATAATAGCTCCAGTGGCCCACAAGTACACTTGCAGGTGGAGCACAAAGGAAGAAATGAGCATATCCATGCAAACACCTAAAGAAGAGGAAGGGTCCTGGATGTCGGACATCCCTGAAGAGCCCCCTAATCAGTGGGAACAAAGGGGGGAGGGTCTTCTCTCAAATCCCTAAAATAGCTCAAGGAGTGTGTGTGGTAAAAGGATACAAGAAAACTGGCGCAGTGAATTTTAGACTTAGTTGGCGTACTGCTGAGAGATTCCACCAATGTATTTGTGCTTGGCCAAGACTACAAACAACGTTTTATGTTCATTAAGAGCGATAAACATACAATTGTCACGTCTATGGCAGCCAATGAGTTGGTACTAGTGTAACAATCTATAAACGTTTACCATACTTTTCCCAAGTGCTGAAGAGGGTTTTACTTTTTCTCTGTTGGAAAGCAATATTTCAAGTATGATTTTAAGAAATTATCGATAACTGCTTTCATCCTTTGCGATTTTCTTTTTTATTAATTTATATATAATTATAATAATTCAAACCTTGAATAAGACATTACTGCATATGATCCCATTCTCCCATTTTACAATCACGATGACGCTCATGTAACAGCCTGCCTCCCTACTTCTTATGCATTATAAATGCGATCTTGTCATAAATCTGTTTTGGTGGCACGTGCACGCTTCCCCAGCAGTCTCCTCTGGATTCATTTTCACAATACGTCTATATGGAACGAGGCCCAACCGAAGCAGCAGATGATAAAGTGGACAATAAGTTGGGGGTCTACCACGTATGCTGCCGCCCCACCCCTCACTAACTACTCTGGAGGCCACAGATTAGGCCTCTTGCACTTCCTTTGGAAAACAGGCACAGGACCCACCCCCCCCCCCCCCCCCCCCCCCCACTCCCTGGCCACACTCCCTCCCGGCCTCCCTCACTTCTCTCCCTCCCCCTCACTCTCTCTCTCTCTCCCCCCCCCCCCCCCCCCTCTCTCTCTCTCTCTCTTTCTCCCTCTCTCTCTCTCTCTCTCTTGTGTGCTTGCTCGCTTTGAGAAGAAATGCAGGTCTCACTGCAGGTCCATGCCGGACACACGAGGCCAGTTCTTGTCAAGCTACTGGGCCATGTCACATTGACACCCTTCCTCTTCTGTCCCGCATGCAAAGTACAGGATATTAAAAAACAATCACCAAGACGACCTAGTGTGTGTGGATTGAGATGGAGTAATCACAGGGGGGAGTAGAAATAGAAATGTTGCCTGCTGAGAAACATCCTGCTGCTGTGCTGCGTGACATTTAGGTCAGGTGAACAACAGTAACTGACTTTGGTTACACCCTCAAATTATGGAACCAAAAGCACAATTAAGGTCATCAGATCTTAAATTTGTGGTGAGACACACTTCTTGGGTCGGTGGGCACACTTCAGCCAGTTACGCAATGTTGGTGTGTCAGGAGTCATTATGGGAGAATAGGTAAGGCAGCTTCAGATGATAGTGCTACATATAAAAAGGAAACAAAATGAAAAACTATTAAAAAAACATTAATCTTACAGTAATACATCCATCTAAGGGCTCTGGTTTTATCTGAGATGAGGTCAAGAAGCCAATGCTTTGAGCAGAGGAACCCTGACTTCTCTCTCCCTATCGATTTGTAACACAAACATAGCGGATGTTTAAAAAGCAGCACCGGTTAGAGCAGGGGTGGCCAAGTCCGGTCCTCGAGAGCCCCTAACCAGTGTGTTTTCCATTACTCCCTCCTCTACCACACCTGAATCAAATGATCAACTCATCAGCAAGCTATCCAGAAGTTTAATTGAGGATTGTTGGTGGAGTAAGACATGGAACACAGACTGGAGAGGGGGACCGGACTAGAACACTCCTGCGCCTAACTCTAAATCAAACCATAAGACTAACCCTAACACCAACCCTAACCCTTATTCTAAACATAACCCTAAACGTGACCCTATTTGTAACCCTTAACGTGACCCTAAACGTGACCCTATTTGTGACCCTTAACGTGACCCTAAACGTGACCTAAACGTGACCTAAACGTGACCCTAAACGTGACCCTAAACGTGACCCTAAACGTGACCCTAAACGTGACCCTAAACGTGACCCTAAACGTGACCCTAAACGTGACCCTAAACGTGACCCTAAACGTGACCCTAAACGTGACCCTAAACGTGACCCTAAACGTGACCCTAAACGTGACCCTAAACGTGACCCTAAACGTGACCCTAAACGTGACCCTAAACGTGACCCTAAACGTGACCCTAAACGTGACCCTAAACATGACCCTAAACGTGACCCTAAACGTGACCCTAAACGTGACCCTAAACGTGACCCTAAACGTGACCCTAAACGTGACCCTAAACGTGACCCTAAACGTGACCCTAAACGTGACCCTAAACGTGACCCTAACCGTGACCTAACCGTGACCCTAAACGTGACCCTAAACGTGACCCTAAACGTGACCCTAAACGTGACCCTAAACGTGACCCTAAACGTGACCCTGACCCTAAACGTGACCCTGACCCTAACCGTGACCCTAAAAGTGACCCTAAACGTGACCCTAAACGTGACTCTAAACGTGACCATAAACGTGACCCTAAACGTGACCCTAAACATGACCCTAAACGTGACCCTTAACATGACCCTAAACTTGACCCTAAATGTGACCCTAAACGTGACCTAAACGTGACCCTAAACGTGACCTAAACGTGACCCTAAACCTGACCCTAAACCTGACCCTAAACCTGACCCTAAACCTGACCCTAAACCTGACCCTAAACCTGACCCTAAACCTGACCCTAAACCTGACCCTAAACCTGACCCTAAACCTGACCCTAAACTGACCCTAAACTGACCCTAAACCTGACCCTAAACCTGACCCTAAACCTGACCCTAAACCTGACCCTAAACCTGACCCTAAACCTGACCCTAAACCTGACCCTAAACCTGACCCTAAACC